>NW_004444030.1:8123978-8151072 GCF_000243295.1 Trichechus manatus latirostris | reverse complement strand
GAACTTTATAGTTTTAGGCTTTATATTCAGGTCTTTGATCCATTTTGAAGTCGTTTTTGTATACGGTGTGAGGTATGGGTCCTGAGAAAGCTTATTTCTACCTCCAATAAAACAGTGCTCTTGCTACTCATAGTTAATAAATATGAGAGTTCCTGAGAATTACTTATAAAATAGAAGCACAAAAGCACCAATTTCAGAAAATCAAGATAATCTTCCAGCCACGCCAGAACCATCACTTTCTGCTTGTAGAAGCTTTTGTAGTGGGGTGTCATGGGCTTCCAAGGCAGAGGCCTGCGTTCAAATGCGAACGACCAGCCCAAAATTGCTTTTTGGAACAAGATGGAGTGGAAATAAACATTTTTAAATCTCAGCTCCTTTTCTTAGTATTTGGTTAATTTTCAAGTTTCCTGTAAAATGGCGATGATAGTTCTTAACCAGTACCAGTTGCCTTCAAGTTGATTCTATCTCACGGCAATCCCATGTGTGTCAGAGTAGAACTGTGCTCCATAGCATTTTCATTGGCTGATTTTCAGAAGTAGACTGCCAGGCCCTTCTTCGAAGGTTCCCCTGTGTGGGCTCAAACCTCCAATCTTTCAGTAAGCAGCTGAGCACATTAAGCATTTGCATGACCTAGGGAATCTTAGGTCATAGGATTCTTGTGAAGATTAAACGTAACAAGAGACAATGTTTTAGTTATCTAGTGCTGCCATAACAGAAATACCACAAGTGGATGGCTTTAACAAACAGAAATTTATTCTCTCACAGTTTAGGAGGCTGGAAGTCCGAATTCAGGATGTCAGCTCTAGGGGAAGGCATATGGCAGTCTGCTTGCGTAAAGATTACAGCCTTGGAAACCCTATGGGGCAGTTCTACTCTGTCCTATAGGCTGGATATGAGTCAGAATAGACTCCATGGCAATGGGTTTTTGAGGGAATTAAACAATTTCAAGGATATTCTTGTAACTCAACTAATCTAATGATATTGAAAGAAGTATGGGACTGGATTCAAGACTGGTTTTCAGTAGCCTGTCTGTAAATAATAAGCCCACCCCATGGAAATGTACATTGTGTCAGCACGTCATAAACCCATTCATGCAAGGACTTTATCTGTCTTATCCTCCCAATGCCTACAATAGTGCCGAAAATGGAGAGACACTCGGTAAGCATTTGTTAAATAATGAGCCCCACCTTTTTAGTATCTCATTTTTCTACCCTTACTTTTCCTGTACCCTAAATTTCTTACTTTCTGAATCCTGTATATATTTCTGTAAAGTATCTAAGTATGTAAACAATATACAGTATTAGAAAATAAATACACTTTTAAAGAATTGTATTTAAGACAAGTCCCACGAAGAGCATATTTCCTGGACTTTGCCCCTGGGGAGGCATCCTTGTCAGACTACCACACTAATCTACAGCTCATCCTGGGTGTTCCAATTCATGCGCCACTGATTAAATTGTCCCATATTTTTTTCACTTTTGGGCTCTCCGGCTAAACAGTCAGGGCAATGCAGTTGAATTTCTTGAAAAAATGCTAAGCCCTTCAAAGGCATTTCAAAGTGAAGCTATTGTTGTTAGTTGCTGTCCAGTCCTCTCCAACTCATGGACACCTTACACACAACAGAACAAAACGTTGCCCGGTCCTGTGCCATCTTCATGAACATCAGTATGTTTGGGTCCATTGTTGCAGCCATTGTGTCAATTCACCTCATTGAGGGTTTTCTTTGCCTTTGCTGGTCCTCCACTTCACCAAACATGATGTCCTTCTCCAGTGATTGGTCCACCCTTATGACTCATCAAAAGTAAGGCAGCTGAAGTCTCAGACAATATTCTATGATCCATAAGTTTTCATTGGCTAATTTTTGGAAGTAGATCACCAGGCTTTTCTTCCTAGTCTGGAAGTTCCACCATGGGTGACCCTGCTAGTATCTGAAATACCAGTGGCATAGTTTCCAGTATCACAGCAAAACGCAAGCCACCATAGTATGACAAACTGACAGACGGGTGGTGGCTAAAGAGGAACTAAGATGTACTCCCTTCCAGCATAACTGACCTGGGCTTGCTAATCTCACTTCAGGGTCCCTGCAACACGCTTCCTCTCTTGCAGAGTTACTGCTTCTCCGGGACAGCACCCATGCTCTCAGGGTGTCCAAACCTCCCTCACCCCCTGCCGGGGATGCCTTCTCTAGTTCCTCTTCAGCTTGGGATTGGGAGGTACTGAGCCCTGACTTCACTCTTGGCTCATTTCACTTCCTCATCTTCCAATCCCCATTCTGACCAGATCATTGACCACCCTCAACACCTGTATTTCTACCTAAAAATGAATGAAATCAACTCCCGGCTTTGGGGGAACTAAGGATTCTAATGTTGGAAAGAGAAGCTTTAAAGGTCCAACCTCCCTCAATCAGAAAGGGGTCCTTGTACCTTCTTCCGGAGACATAGCATTCCAGCTTCTACTTAAATGCCACCAATCCCTCCTTTTTTGCTATAATAAACACAAGGAATTTCTGGAATCTACAATGGGAAGTAAATCTTCATAGAACCCTGGTTTCCAGACTTTGGATAGCAGGGATTTAGTAGACAGGGTACAAAAGAAAGGCCTGGCAATCTACTTCCAAAAAATCAGCCATTGAAAACCCTATACAGCACAGTTCTACTTTGATACACATGTCACCATGAGTTGGAATCGACTCAATGGCAATGGGGTAGATAGGTTGCCAACTTTTCATTTTACCAAATACAGACATTTAAAAAATATATAAACAGACAAAAGAAGAAAAAAAAATACCGCCTACAATTCAACAATCTACAATGCCCATAATTTTCTAAAAGAGAGGCCATTTAACAGCAAAACACAAAGGGCTGTCATGTCTGAATAAAAGACAGGACTTTACATTGAATAAGTTTTGCTTTATATTTTAAAATCTCACTCTTTTGCCCTCAGTTCTCTCATTCCACTGAAGACAAGTAAACAGTTTATCAAGACTGGGATCAGCCAGGATTTCAGTAGCCACTGGTAGTAGAGCAGAATTTATGATCCCCTAAGGCTGTGTGCCTTTGAGCAGCTTACCCACCTGCTCAGCCCCAGTTTACTGACCACTGTAGGCAATACATGTAAAGCATTGTGCAGATTGGGCCGTGCTCTTAACACAAGGTTTAATATTAAACGAAACCACAGATGTCATCAACAAACAGTCCTGAGCAAAGGTATAACAATTAACTGTGGCAATAGTAAGGACCCTGGTGGTGCATCAGTTAAGCACTCAGCTGCTAACTGAAAGGTCGGTGGTTCTAACCCACCAGCCGCTCTGAGGGAGAAAGATGTGGCCATCTGCTTCTGTAGGGATTACAACCTTGGAAACCCTATGGGGCAGTTCTACTTTGTCCTGCAGGCTCTGTATGAGTCAGAATCAGCTCAATGGCAAAGGGTTTGGTTTTGATATGGCAATAGTAATCTTCTCTCCAAGTTCCATAAAATGCAAATAGACTAGGCAAGAGTCCCAACTGTACTACAAAGTATGTACACATGGCATATTAAAACTAAAATGTACTGTATCTTGACTTTGGCCTTTCTGAATCTACAATGCTAAGTAGAGCAAATATGTACTAATTAGATAGCCAAGCAAAGTACAAAGAAAACCCAGCCAGGAGAAAGGAAGCCAGGGGTCAAATTCTGACTTTGCCCCTATCTGGTTCTTTGACCTGAGGCAAGCTGTTCAGTCTTTCTGTGCTCAGTTTTCTCAGATATGAATTAGGAAGCTAGACTAAAAATATTTCTTAGGGCTAGTTCAGCTTTAAAATTCTTAATATAATGTATACCAGTTGCCATTGAGTCGACTCTGACTTACAGCAACCCCACGTGTGTGAGAGTAGAACTGTGCTCTATAGGGTTTTCAATGGCTGATTTTTCAGAAGTAGATAGCCAGGCCTTTCTTCCAAGGTTCCTCTGAGTGTACTCAAACCTCCAACCTTTTGGTTAGCAGCTGAGCATGTTAACCATTTGCACCACCCAGGGACTCCTAATGTATTATCTCCCTCAGAATGATGAAGATGGTCTGCAGCTTCTCAAATGATGACCACTAGATTACGGGATCCTCAAAAGCATAACACCTACTACCCAGAACCAAACAGCCAAAGGGATACAACCCAGTTAGTCCCCAAATCAACAAGTGTTGACTTAAACATCCATTGTGGGCAAACAAATGAGAACAAAAGCTCTCCAGACCCTTCCCTCTCCCTGGGCTGCCTTCTTCCTAAAGTGAGAACAGTAATCCACTATAAATGGTAATAACTACCCCTTGTTGGACACTTACCCTGTGGTCAGTTTTTACATGCGTTATCTTTTTTAAACCATGAGACAATCTTGCATGGTTGCTATTATTAGCTCCATAATATAAATAAGAAAACTGAGCCTCAGACAGGTTAAGCACAGTCTAAGGTTACAAGCTGAAGAGCCAAATTCAAATCGAGGTCTCTCTCACTCTAAAGCTTGTGCTCTCTTCTCCATGTTTTCCCTGCTGCGTCCCTCACACTTTTTATTTTTTTATTGTGCTTTAAGTGAAAGTTTACAGCTCAAGTTAGTTTCTCATACAAAAATGTATACACACATGGTTATGTGACCCTAGTTGCTCTCCCTATTCTGTGACAGCACACTCCTCCTTTCTACCCCCGATTTCCAGTGTCCATTCAACCAGCTCCTGTCCCTGTCTGCCTTCTCATCTCACCTCCGGACAGGAGCTGCCCATTTAGTCTCATGTATCTACTTGAACTAAGAGGCACATGCTTCACAAGTATCATTTTATGTCTTATAGTCCAATCTAATCTTTGTCTGAAGAGTTGGCTTTGGGAATGCTTTTAGTTCTGGGTTAACAGAGTCCGGGGGCCATGTCTTCCAGGGTTCCTCCTGTCTCAGTCAGACCATTAAGTCTGGTCTTTTTACTAGAATTTGAGTTCTGCACCCTACTTTTCTCCTGCTCTGCCAGGGACTCTCTGTTTTGTTCCCTGTCAGGGCGGTCATTGGTGGTAGCCAGGCACCATCTAGTTCTTCTGGTCTCAAACTGATGGAGTCTATGATTTATGTGGCCTTTTCTGTCTCTTGGGCCAATATTTTCCTTGTGTCTTTGGTGTTCTTCATTCTCTTTTGCTCCAGGTGGGTTGGGCCCAATTGATGCATCTTAGATGGCCTCTCGCTAGCTTTTAAGACCCCAGACGCCACTCACCAAAGTGGCATCCCTCACACTTTTGACGCACCCATGACACTGGACCAAAAACCCCAGAACACCTCAAACTCATGGGTCTGTGCATTCACCAGTGGTCACTTCTAGTGAGTTCTAGGGAGTCTCCCTTTAGACTTTGACCTTGGGAAGCCCAGCTGCTCACTCCCTTTTATCTCACCTTCCCAGAGAGCCCTGCAAGGTATTGAAGTGCCCACCAGACTTTATAGTATGAAGAGTCTCAGCACATAATCTCCTTGCAGACAGGCAAGTTTGGGGTATGCAGCAGTCATAGAACCTAGCTTTTCCAAGTTAAACAGTTAGTCTGGCATTCAGGTCCAACCTGGTTCATTCAGATCAGCTGCTAAATGTTTGCTAGTCACAGTGTGGTCATGGATCTACCGTATCTTGGCATCACCTGGGAGCCTGTTAGAAAAGAGGAATCTCAGGTCCCATACCAGACCTACTGAATCAGAACCTGCAAGTTAACAAGAACCTCCAGGTGATTTGAATGCACACAAAAGTTTAAAAACCACTGTTCGAGAATCATTGAGAAGGAGCCCTGATGGCACAATGGTTAAGTGCTTGGCTGCTGACTGAAAGGTGGGCAGTTCGAACCAACCAGCTGCTCTGCAGGAAAACCATGTGGCAGTCTGCTTCCATAAAGATTACAGCCTTGGAAGCCCTAGTGGGGCATTGTACTCTGTCCTGTAGGGTTACTATGAGTCAGAATCAACTCAATAGCAATGGGTTGGAGAGTTGAAAATTCCAGTGAGGCTAGGGTAGAGGAGTAGAGAGCGCCCAAAAATGTGTGTGTGTACATATATATACATATATATTTTTAATAAGCTTCCTTTTAGTCCCCTGTCCTCAAGAAAAATCAAGTCCTTTCTGGCTGGAATCCTAGAACAACTTTGTTTTGTCAACAGCTGTCCCCATAGCCAATAGACAGCTCCCTCCTCCTTAGAGGCAATGCCCCTGTCTTCCTAGGGCCCTCTCTTGGGCTCAATGCACATTGTAGTGAATAATTTGACCAACTCTTCTTAAATCAGAGTTTTCCTTCCTGAGTTGCTCCCTACCCCCACCCCAGTCCTCTGGACCCCAATTCTACTGCCCCCATATGAACAGCAAGACTCCTATATTTTATTTTCTCCCAATCCACTGCCTTAATCTGGTATGGATTTAGAACAGAAGAAAAGAAGGAAGGAAGAAAGGAGGAAGCTAATTAACACATGTTAAACATTTACTATGTGTCAGGCCCACCCCATCCTGCCAAAACAGTTTATATACACTTCTCATTTAATAAACATGAAAATACATAAGTTTGATATTATTGCCTCAATTTTCAGAACTGGAAACTAAAGCTCATATAGGTTAAAAACTCTCCCAAAGCCAGGATTCTAAACAGGATCTAACACTAAAGCCCTGTCTAATTCTTTCTACTATCCCGACATGCCTACATAGTATATTATATAAATAAAAAATTTTATAGAGATATAATTCACGTATCATAAAATTCACCCTCTTAAAGTGTGATTTTTAGTATATACACACGGTTGTGCAACCATCACTACTATCTAATTCCAGAAAATTTTCATCACCCCCAAAAAAAGCCCCAAACTACTTAGCTATCACTTCCCATTCTCCCCTTCCCTAGCCCCTGGCAACCACTTTCTGTCTCTATGGATTTTCCTATTCTAGATATTTCACATAAAGGAAATCATACAATATGGCCTTTTGTTTCTGATTTCTTTACTTGGCACAATGTTTTCTAGGTTCATACATGTTATAGCATGTAACAATACTTAATTCCTTTTTATGGATGAATAAGTTCCATTGCGTGGATACATCGTATTTTATTTATCAATTCATCCATTCATTCAAATGGAGATTTGGATTGTTTCCACTCCTTAGCTATTATGAATAATACTTCTATAAATATTTGTGTAAGTTTTTGTGTGGACATAAGCTGTCAATTTTCTTGAGTATATACCTAGGAGTGGAACTACTGGGTCATATAGTAACTCTATATTTAACTTTTTGAAGAACTGCCAAATTGTTTTCCGAAGTGGCTGTGCCATTTTACATTGCCACCAGCAAAGCATGAGTGTTCCAATTTCTCCATATTCTCTACAACACTTTTATTACCTGTCTTTTTTATTATAGCCATCCTAGTGGGGTGGGGAGTCCTTGGGTGGTACAAACAGTTAATGCACTCAGCTGCTAACTGAAATGTTGGAGTCCACCCAGAGGCACCTCAGAAGAAAAGCCTGGCTATCTACTTTCAAAAAATCAGCTACTAAAACTCTATGGAGCACAATTCTACTCTGGCATGCACTGAGCCACCAGGAGTCAGAGTCAACTCCACAGCAACTGGTTTTTAGTGAGGGTGAAGTGGTAACTCATTGGACTTTTGATTTGCATTTCCCTAATGACTAATCCGTCTTGGAAGAAGTACAACCAGAAGGCCCCTTAGAAGCAAGGATGTAAAGACTACATTTCACATACCTTGGACATGTTATCAAGAGGGATCAGTCCCTGGAGAAGGACATCATGCTTGGTAAAGTAGAGGGTCAGTGAAAAAGAGAAAGACCCTTGTCATGGTTTGAATTATGTTCCCCAAAAAATGTGTGTATCAGTTTGGCTGGGCCATGATTCCCAGAATTGTGTGGTTGGCCTCCATTTTGTGATTGTAATTTTATGTTAAAGAGGATTAGGGTGGGATTGTAACATCTCCTTTACCCAGGTCACGTCCCTGATCCAATGTAAACGGAGTTTCCCTGCTGTGTGGCCTGCACCACCTTTTATCTCTCAAGAGATAAAAGGAAAGGGAAGCAAGCAGAGAGTTGGGGACCTCATACCATCAAGAAAGCAGTGCCGGGAGCAGAGCGCTTCCTTTGGACCGTGGTCCCTGCACAGAGAAGCTCCTAGTCCAGGGAACACTGATGAGAAGAAGGCTGACAGAGAGAGAAGGCCTTCCCCTGGAGCTGATGCCCTGAATTTGGACTTTTAGCCTACTTTACTGTGAAGAAATAAATTTCTCTTGTTAAAGCCATCCATTTGTGGTATTTCTGTTGTAGCAGCACTAGATGACTAAGACAACCCTCAATGAGATGAATTGACACAGTGGCTGCAACAATGGGCTTAAGCATAACAATGATTGTGAGGATGGCACAAGACCAGGCAGTGTTTCATTCTGTTGTACGTAGGGCCACTATGAGTGGGAACTGACTTGATGGCACCTAATAACAACAACATCAATGACTAATGATGTGGAGCATCTTTTCATGTGCTTATCAGTCATTTGTGTAACTTCTTCGAAGAAATGTCTGTTCAAATATTTGCCCATTTTTAGATTGTGATATTTGTCTTTTTATTGAGCTGTAAGAGTTATTCATATATTCTGAATATTAAACACTTATCAGAAATATGACATGCAAATTTTCTCCCATTGTGCAGGTTGTCTTTTTACTTTCTTTATCGTATCCTTTGAAAAAACAAAATCTTTTAATTTTGATGAAGTCCTACTTATTTATTTGTTTATTGTTTTTGCTTTAGATGTCATAGCTAAATAACTATTGCCTAATCCAAGGTCATGGAGATTCATCTCTATGTTTTCTTCTAAGAGTTGTATAGTTTTAACTCTTATATTTAGGTCTTTGATACATTTTTAGTTAATTTTTGTATATGGTGCAAGCTAGGGGTCCAAATACATTCTTTTGCAAGTGGATATTCAGTTGTCCCAGCACTATTTGTTGAAGACACTATTTTTTCCCCCATTGAATTGTCTTGGAAGCTTTGTTTATAATTAATTAACCAAAAATGTATGGATTTATTTCTTGACTCTCAATTCTGTTCCATTGATCTGTAAATCTATCCTTATGCTAGCACCACACTGTTTTGATTACTGTAGCATTGTAGTAAGTTTTGAAATCAGAAAGCGTGAGTCCTCTAACTTTGTAATTTTGTCCTTTTTTTTCACAATTGTTTTGGTTATTCCAGATTCCTTGCATTTCCATATGATTTTAGGATCAGCTTGTCAATGTCTGCAAAAAAGGTAGCTGGGATTTTTAAAGGAATTGCATTGAATGTATAGATCAATTTGGGGACTATTGCCATCTTAACAACATTAAGTCTTCCAGTCCATGAACATGGGATGTGTTTCCATTTATTTAGCTCTTTTTAATTTCTTTCAATGATGTTTTGCAGTTTTCCATGTACAAGTCTTGAACTTCTTTTGTTAAATTTATTCAACTAACCTGTCTTCAAGTTTGCTGATTCCTTCTTCTGCCAGTTCAAATTGGCTATTAAGTCCCTCTAGTAAAATTTTTATTTCAGTTATGATAGTTTTCAACTGCAGAATTTCTATTTTTTTTATCATTTCTCTTTATCAATATTCTTTTAGTGAGACATCATTCTCAAACTTTCCTTTCATTCTTTACACATGATTTTTTAGTTCTTTGAACATATTTATAATAGCTAATTTAACATCTTTGTCTAGTAAGCCCAATGTTTGGGCTTCCTCAGAAACACTTTCTATGGACTTTTTTTTCCTATGCTGGATCGTACTTTTCTATTTATTTGCATGTCCTGTAATTTTTTGTTGAAAATTGAGCATTTAAAAATATAATGTGGCAACTTTAGAAATCAGATTACCCTCTCCACCCCCAGGGTTTGTTTTTGTTGCTGTTTGTTGTTATTGTTTCTGGTTTGTTTTGGCTGTTGCTGTTGCTGTTTGTTTATTTAGTAACCTTCCTGGATTAATTCTGTAAAGTCTATTCTTTGTAGTGTGTAGCCACTGAAGTCTCTGCTGAGTTAGCTTAGTGGTCAGTTAATGATTAGACAGGGATTTCCTTAAATGCCTTCAACAAATAAGTCTCCCAATCTTTGCCAAAATCTCTGTGTATGTGTGTTGGGACTGCCTTCACTAGTCAGACAGATGGTTTACAATTCTGCCATAGCCTTCACTTCCTGCTGGCACAGATCCTCAAGGTCAACAAGAGATGAGAGACTGGGGCTTTTTCAGGTCCTTCCTGAGCATGTGCATAGCCCTGCACATGCACCTGGCCTTCTAGATTCCCAGAAATTTTTCACAGCTTTTCCAAGCCCCCTATGGATCTCATTCCCCAGCCTTTCCTTTTACATTTTTTAGTCAGCCTCTTATTATCTCCAACTAAAATCACTGCCTTTGGCAGCTGTGATGTTAAACAATTGCCAAGGATTGTTTTCCACAAACACCCTAGTAATAGGGCTGTTTACATACAGCAAGCTTTGAGTCAGGTCAAATAAAGACAAGCCCTGAGAATACTGGGAACTTCCGCTCAGGTCACATAGTGACACTTCTCTGAAGATGAGGTTTTTTGGAGAGCTCCAAACCCATTCCACCCCCTTCCATTGGCTGCTGGGCTGCTGGTCTTCACAGCTACTGTAATTGCAAGGCTGTTGGTTTTCAAGCCTACCACAGATGTAGAGTGAGAAGATTTGGTATAGGGCAAGTTAAAATGCCAGAAGGCTCACTGTTCTTAATGAGATTCAGTCATTTTCCTTGAATAAATGCTCTTTGGACTGTTGCAAGCTTTTGGTAAATTTCCAGAGTTCTGAAAAAGTTAATTTTGACTGTTTTTGTCAGTGCTTTCATTGCTTTTTTGGAAAAGTGGATTTTCAGAAGTCCTTAGATCACCATTCTAGAAGTGCTTCTCTTGAAAAAAAAAAATCTTGATTCAATTCTAGATTTTTCGTTTTCATTCTATTCACACAGAAGACTACTTCTTTCCTCTTTTCTCCTTCAGTGAGTAAATCATAAAAAGCAGAGGGGAGATATGAAAAACTCATTTTCTCTCTCTCTTTTTTTTTTAAGTATTTTTTTATTGTACTTTAGATGAAGGTTTACAGAACAAACTAGCTTCTTATTAAACAGTTAGTACACATACTGTTTTGTGACATTGGTTACCAACCCCACGACACGTCAACACTCTCCTTTCTCAACCTTGGGTTCCCTATTAACAACTTTCCTGTCCCCTCCTGCTTTCTAGTCCTTCCCCCTGGGCCTGTCTAATCTTTTGTTTTGTTTTCTGGGCCTGTCTAATCTTTGGCTGAAGGGTGAATCTCAGGAGTGACTTCATTATTGAGCTAAAACGGTGTCTGGGGACCATACGCTTAGGGTTTCTCCAGTCTCTGTCAGGCCAGTAAGTCTGGTCTTTTTTTGTGAGTTAGAATTTTGTTCTACATTTATCTCCAGTTCTGTCCAGGACCCTGTATTGTGATCCCTGTTGGAGCAGTTGGTGGTGGTAGCTGGGCGCCATCTAGTTGTGCTGGACTCAGTCTGGTACAGGCTGTGGTAGTTGTGGTCCATCAGTCCTTTGGACTAATCTTTCCCTTGTATCTTTAGTTTTCTTCATTCTCCCTTGCTCCCAACGGGGTGAGACCAGTGGAGTATCTTAGATGGCCACTTACAAGCTTTTAAGATCCCAGACACTGCTCACCAAACTAAAATGTAAAACATTGTCTTTATAAACTATGTTATGCCAATTGAGCTAGATGTTCCCTGAGACCATGGTTCCCATAGCCATCAGCCCAGTAATTTGGTCCCTCAGGGAGTATGGATGTGTCTGTGGAGCTTACATGACCTTACCTTGTACAAATTTGTTTTTTTGTTTTTTTGTTTGTTTTTTTAGTAGTCTCTTTGTGCTATGGTGCTATGGAGAATAGTGTCAGAAACAAGGTGGACCAAAGTTTTTTCTTCCCAAATAAGTAAATATAAATCCAGAAACAGTCTTTTTCTAGTTCTAAGATAATTACAAAAAGAACTGGGGATCAGAGAAATGTTAGATTAAGGAGGGTTGGAAGAGAATACCTACATAAAAGAAGACTTTATGCCTGGTTTTCCTACAGGGGGAAGAAAGGAGTTTCAAAAGGGACCAGGTATGTGAAGATTATTCAACTCTGAATTTCACTTTGCCTGTATTTACCTCTTCTCCATGGGTTTCTTCAAATAACAGATGCTGAAATGAGTGAGATGCAACATAACACCATAGTCAGTAAATTCTCCTTTTTTAGCACAACTAGAAATGGTAAGGGATCACTGGTGACAAGCACAAGAGATACATTCCTGGTGAAATCCAGAATTCCAGAAGCCAGTTCCTTTTACGGAAGGATGGGAGGGAGATTTGCACGTCTGACCTCATTCAAGAAGCTCCAGCCCTGGAGCATATAAATAGGAGGGTGAGTTGTCAGTCTTCTCCAGTTCCAGGGACAGGAGTTTCCCAAACAGACCAAAATTATGACTGTCCTCGTTTCCAGGCTGCTGCCACTCGGGCTGTTTCTGTGCCTGGGGCTGCCGTTTTCTTCTGTCAACTCTGCAAGTACCTCTGCCAACTCTACAAATACCTCTGCCAATTCTACAAGTACCAAAAATGACTGTGAGATCTTCAATGAGCTCTATACCATCAATGGCCCAGCTATCAAGACTGATAAAACAGCCTACAAACGCAACAGACTCTACAAAGGTGAGTAGAAACCATTCACTCTGCTATCCTTTATTCTCTGAGGAGAATTAACTAGAATTTCAGAACATACTCTTCCATCCCTGCTTTTGAGCTCAATGGGAAGTGTAGGTGCAGGACAAGGAGAAAGAAAATATATGAACATGTGAGAGAGTGTTTTGGATGGGAGTATTTCTGCATGTTCCCTGTGCCGTCCTGAGCCACTGGAGTCATTAAAGTCACAACACACAGGTTAACTGAGCCTCAACAAAAGAATAGCTGAAGCAAGTTCTCTGGCTTAAATAAAATGGGCATTGTTACTATTTATAGTGATGGCAATTGCATCACTATAATTAAATAATCTTTTCAAATCCATTTGATTAAACAATATTTGCCATGGGTGATTGTATACCGCACAATCCCAGGAGGCACTGTTCCCATTCAGTCTGTGGTTGAACAAACAGTGAGCTAGACAGGTTGTATATTCCCTTATATATGAGGAACCTGAAACTCAAGGAAGGCAAATGACTTGCTCAAGGTCTCATGACTAGTAACTGGCACCTGAATCCAGGTCTTTTCATTCCTAATCCACTGCTTTTCTTAGAGGTGTCTAGTAATATTTTATAAACATTTCTTTTGGGATTAGCAGAACCTCCAAGTCAAGGGGATGTGCTTTCTGATTAGTTTCATAATGACAACAACAATATTTCACATGGTGCTTTATATGTATTAATGCATTTAATCCTTATAACCTATTTCCCTTTGCTGTCAAATCAATTCCAACTCATACCAACCCTATAGGACAGAGTAGAACTGTCCCATAGGGTTTCCAAGGAGTGGCTGGTGGATTCGAACTGCCGACCTTTTGGTTAGCAGCTGTAGCTCACCATAGCTCTTAATCACTGTGCCACCCAGGATCCCATAACATGTTAGGTAGACACTATTATCATTCCCATTTTATAGGTTAGAAAACAGAGGCAGAGGTGCTAAGTGACTTTCTCAAATCACAGAGCTACTTTAACGGTGGAGCCAGGATATGAACCCAAGCATTCTAGCTCCAGAAACCCTGCCTTTAACCACTATATGATATACTTCTCAATTATAGTAATGAAAGCTGACACTTCTTACTATGTGCTGGGTACTGTTCTAGAAGAAAATGCTATTATCTTCCCAATCTTAATGATGAGAAACTGAAGTCCAGGGTAGTTAAGAAATTTACCCATAGGCATATGGTTAGTAAGTAACATAGCTAATTTTTGAACTTAAGTAACACAGTCAAAACTTGTCCAGCTTTGTCTCGCCAGGCCGTCCAGCTTCAGCGCCTGTCTTCTTATCTGCTATGTTATTCTACCTCTCTCAGATCTCTAACCAAATCTTGCAGAGATAACCAGAGTGCTATCTACACCCATGTTCTAAGATTTCAGGCTTCACCAGGTGAACCACTATGGGAAGCATTCACACACTCAGCCTGGCTTGCTGTGCATTCCATTTTCCTCTCGGGGACTGCCTGTGAGTGCTTTGGTTGTGACAGGGCTAAATATGCCCCCACTCCTTCAGGCAGTAGATCTTGTCCTACCAGGGCAGGGAAGATAATCTTATAATTCAAGATGAGGGCCAAGATGTGTAACCTTGTGAATGGGGAAGGAGCTGGGGGGTCAGAGGGACTTCTGAAAAAAGATTGCAGCCCCAGATTTAGGATGGCATGTCATGAGGTGAGGGATTTTGCTGTTTGAATGGAGGAGAGAATCACACCTAACTTGTGAAGATGCTGTGGAGGGAAAGCTATGGGACCTGGGGGGCTTCTGAAAGTAGGAAGACGGGAGAAAGAAGTTATAAGACCTCTTGAAAAGGAAAACGTTGGGGTGGAAAGGGAAATCACAGCCGTTACAGAGACTTCAGGTGGAGCAGAGGGGAAAGCAAAGGAGGAAAGCAACTAAAGCTCACTGAATGCCTTCTATGTGCCATGCCTGTTCCCAAGCTTCATGTCATTTTATCTCAGAAAGAACAGAACTGTGCTAAAGCCCTGTGATAAACTGACTCGTCGTGGGAACGATTTAAGTTGAAGGTCAAAATCTTATGCCCTCAGAGATGTGAAGTGCCATCTGGGGTTACACACAAACAACAAAACCAAGCCCATTGCCGTAAAGTCGACTCCGACTCGTAGTGACCCTATAGGACAGAGTAGAACTGCTCCATAGGGTTTCCAAGGAGCAGCTGGTGGATATGAACTGCTGACCTTTTGGTTAGCAGCCAAGCTCCACCAGGGCTCTGGATTACACACCAGGCTAGATGATTTCCTTGGAGAGTGTCATTGCAGAACTCAGCAGGCACATCTGGAGATGCTGATGAGTAAATTCCCATGCAGCCAATCACTTTTCCTTATTTTGGTCTCAATTTTTTTTTTTTTTTTTTTTTTTTTTTTTGATTTCAGGGTGTGTGAACATTGGTAAGTTATACTTAAATGGCTTGGCAGGTCCCAAGAGACAGTTGCATCTTAGGCAATATCTTCTTAGAATAAATTCCCTGGATCTGTCTTGATATCAGTGGAAAATCCATTATGTGATGACATTTACATTAAGACTATGCCGTGTAAGCTCCGGCTCCCATTTTTTACTTCTATGGGCAAGAGGGGTATGACTTGCCTGACTTTTTCCTGTACCTTCAGCTTTAAGGTTGGATCAATCAATAGGGTAGCTATTTAGTGCCCTGCAAGTGCTTAGCACTGGGCTGGCCAGATACTGACACAGATGAAACCATAGTGTACTATACAGAATACGAGGAATTACTCAGCTCTACAATTAAAAAAAAAAAAATCAATGTTTGAGGAGTGAGAGGAAAAGAAGGTGGAAGTGGTCAGGGGGTGGGACATAAGCTAGACTTTGGAGACTAAGTGGGGATGGAATATGTGATGAGAAGAAAGGAAGGATTCCAGACAGGGATCCAGACCTGAGCAAGGGCCAGGGACACGTGGGCGCGGGCACGTTTGTAGCGCAGGAGGAAGATCAGCTGCCCCAAGAATGGGAGTACAGATAGCAGAGTGGGGCGAGGTTATGAAGGGTCACAAAACTCATGTGCTGGGTACTACAGCTGACAGGACAGAGGCAGAAATACAAAAGCAGAAACCTTTAGGTGCTCTAGAAAAAGGACACTTAGATTTTGGAGAAGAATGTGACCTGCAGGAAGTGGTGTTGGAAGAGGAAGTCCCATCTGGCAGCAGCATATTGCAAGGCAGCCTGAAGAGAGAAACCCAGATAATCCCGGTGCCTACAATGGCTCAGGAGGGAAGGAAGGAGGACTTGAACCAGAGTGAAAGAGGGACAACAGAAGAAAGGACAGAGGCACCGTGTGTCCATGAAGGATCTGGCAGATTTGATGACTATCTGGATGACACCGTCACACATCATGTTCCACGTCACCATGGTGCACAGATCTAGGACAAATGTCAGGTTCTCAGTGACCAAGTCAGGGCCCATGGAATCTGGGTCAGCCAAACTTGACTGACAAAAACCAACTAAGAGAACAGAGAAATGCTATGTGCTAAAAAATAATATAATGACAACAATTGCAATTTATCCAACACCCACCATGTATTAAAATCTTTACACTTTAACTTTAATCCCCCCAGGAACCTTTTGAGGTAGTTATATATCATGATCTCTGTATAATGAGGCCTAATGTCATGATCCCCAGACTTAGAATCAGACCTGGCACATAGTGGGCATTCAGTGAGTGGGCACTTGTGGAGTGAATGATGAACAACAAGGAAACTGAGGCTCAGAGGTGAAATGACTCACTCCTAAATGTTAGAGCCAGAATTTAGATCTAGGATTGTCTTGACCCTGTTGTGCTACATGATCCGTTTTCTTTGTTTTGTGAAGAAGCCTTTGAAGGAAGTTCAGGTGGCTGAGAGGAACTTGGAAAACAACACCCTGAATCCACTGCTGTTTGAGTCGATTCCAACTCATAGTGACGCTATAGGACAGAGTAGAACTACCCGCTAGGATTTCCAAGGCTGTAAATTTTTACAGAAGCAGACCACATCTTTCTTCCGCAGAGGGGCTGATGGGTTCCAACTACCGACCATTTGGTTAGTAGCTGAGGGCTTTAACCACTGTGCCACCAAAGCTCCTTGAACAACATCCTAACATGGAAGAATTCATTCAGAAAGGATCTTCTAAAGGAAGAAGTGTTGTTGTTGTTGTTAGTTGCCGTTGAGTTGGCTCTGAATCATGGCACCCTTACGGATAGACTGAAATATTCTCTGGAAATCTCCTCCCCATTACACATCAAAATGCGGAAAGTATGTTTCTTTCATCTCTAGTAGAGAGACACTTGAGAAGTGTCAGTAAGGTCTCCTGGGATTAGTGCTAGGCTATGTCTTGGGAAAGGCTCACCTGAGTGGACATGGTAGGGAACCCTAAGGGGTTGTTTGACAGGTACCTGGATTACTTACAGCCCCTGTGGCTCAGAGACCCCCTTCCCCATCACCCTCAACAACAGAGACCAGGAGCATTAGCATTCCTGGAACCAGGAAACGTGATTTGCTTTTACCACAATCATATTCCCTTTATGTCCACATAGCACTTCCCAGCGGTGCTCTTGGCCCTTTCCAAGCACCCACCCCTTCCATCCCCACACCCTCCCTGAGAGGAGGAGGGCAGAGCAGATTTATCACCTTCATTTGGCAGATAAAGAACCCAGCTCAAAAAGGCTTTCAGAATGCCCAGGTTCTCACTCCTAGTATGTAGCCAAACCAGGGCCAGAGTACGGGCCTTTTGTCCACCTTTTACTGTAGGAAATTTGGAAAACACAAAAAAAGCACTAGGAAAAAGAGAAAAAATCATCTGCAATTCCATTACCAAGAAATTACTACAGTTAGTGGTTATTGGGATCTGGTAGGAAGAGAGGAAAGGAGGATTCAATGCTTAGGGAACAGTGAGCTTCTGTTAAGGGAGATGGAAAAATTTGGGAACGGATAAGGGTGACAGCTGCACAACATGATAAACACAATGTCACTGAACTATACTTGTGAAGACAGCTGAAAGGTCAAATGTTCTGTTACATGTACATTTACCACAAAAAAAAATTACTACAGTTAATATCTTCTTGTATTTCCTTACAGACTTTTTTCAACTTTGTACAAAATTGGGGCCATACTATATATACATACTATTTTGAAACTTGCTCTTTTCTTGCTAAATTTTGATTTCACAGCGCTTATCCCTTTTTTCACTGTACAAATAGCTGATTTTTTCTTTCTCATTTCCTCTAGTAACACTTCCTGTGAATGTCAACGCCACCTCCGTGATCTTGCGAGCTGTAGACAAGGACTATAACATAGTAGGCACCTGGAAAGACGCAAGCCCACAAGCAACCCTAGAATGTAAGGGCGGTGCCGTGTATAACACAACTGCCTTAAACAGCACATTCTTGAAGGCACAGTGGCGATCTCCTTCACCCTCAAACATAACTGCCATTGAGCTACAGTAAGAACCTATCTATATATGATTTGCTTTGTTCTTTTAAAATTTCATATTGGGTTTATGCAGTTTTAAATTGGCCTTGGAGGACTCAAAATACAAACCAGATACAATATGGAAAATTCGGTAGTTACACTCCCTTTTCTGCCTCAGGATTCTTGGTCAGATCTTTTATTTATAGGTGTCTGCACACACACACACACACACACACACACACACACACACACACACCAGTTATGATCAGTATAAATAGAAAGAGCTGGGCACCCCGTGTGTTTCAAATTCTGTATCCTCAAACCAAAAAATCATTTTTAAAAAAATAGATTCGTTTTGGAAATGTCTCGCAGAAAGTGTGAAGATTGTGTAATAAAACTGGCTTTCTAAGGTCACACTAAATGGATGTGCTCAGATTCTGAGGTGAGGCCACCTGGGGTGGGGGCTCGTAGTACGTACATAACAATAAACCTCGCTCCCAGCTAAGGATCTGTTACCTGCTGCCAGCCAGTCAAGGTTTCCAAGGAGCGGCTTGTGGATTCAAACTGCTGACCTGTTGGTTAGCAGCCCAATGCTTAACCACTGTGCCACCAGGGCCCCAAGGGTTTGTTATTGGGTTTATTTTAGGAACCAAATGTTGGGAGGTACTTATGCTTCCAACTACCATTTTGTACTGAAAGTGCAGATCTGCCCGTGAGGCCATGTTCACTGTGAACAGCCACCAAGTCTTTGTGATGATGATGATGATGCTGTCAAGCCATTCTGCCCTCTCCTGCTATATCCTGGGCCTGGCTGGACCCAGCGGGCTTTGTAGGGGGTAATGTTATGCCCACAGAGTGACTTGCAAGAGTAGAACCCAAAGGGAGCTGCTACATCCAACCTCGCAGGGACAGCAGCCACGTAGAAACCGGGCAAGGCTAATGAGGAAAATCACGTTTCTTTCACCTTACTTATTAAAGCTTTCACGCCCCTCGCAACAACAAGTGAAAGGCCAAACAGTGGCAATCTGTAAGCACAATAGTACACTCTCACTGACAATGGACATGTGGTCTCCAGACCTCACCTGACTTGTACACCCCCTACAAGACACTGGCCACTCTGTTTGTTTACAATGTAGACGTATGGCCTGGATCAGCAAGGTTGATGCAGAGTAAAGGAGCATGACATGTTAGATGGGAACACAGAGAGCAGGGAACCCCCCTCTCCCTCCCCTGTGCTGGGCGCTGTGCTGGTGCATAGGACACAAACGGGGTGTGAAGAGTTCCTTGCCCATGGGACTTCACAATCAGGTTGGGAAGGCAAGGCCTATACAGAAATAATTACTGAGGTTAAACATCACTTCCTCAAGAAAGCATTCCCTAAAGCTCCAGACCAAGGTAGCACTCTGTTATACACGGTCATGACTTCCACTACTTCCTCAGAGCATGTATCACAACTGTGATTAATTACTTCGTTCGTCGGTTAATTATTTGCTTAATACCTATCTTTCGGAAGAGACTGTAAGTGCCACAGCAGAGCCACTGTCCTCTCAGCACCAAGCACAGCGATTGGCAGGTAGTATGCTTGTATTATGTGTTGAATGTACGAATAGGCACCAATTTAATAATGGACCCTCTGATATAATAACAACAAATCAAGCTGTACAGGTTATTTAATGAACATTGGTAAGCACCTACTACGTGTCATGCGTTGTGCTAGGGGCTGAGACCATAAGAAAGAACTGACAACAGAACCTGCCCGCAAACAGCTGACTCTCCGGTAGGGAGAGAGGCTCATCAGCAAGTTGAGGCAGTAAAGGGTTGTGGCTCTCCAGTGGAGAGCTGTCTGGGTTGTGATAATAGGGAGAAATGACCTCACAGAGGTCACCAGTGAGTCTGTGGTCCGATGTGACACGGATGGGCATTACAGCCAGAGGGCCTGGCTTCAACAAAGACCAGGGGTGTGAACATGCCTGTGAGGATTTCAAGGTGAGGGAAGTTGGTGGGGGTGGTGGATGGGAGAGGTAGTCTGGAACAAGATCCTGAGGGATCTTATAGTCAAGACAGTATAGAACAGACCAATATTTAATGATCTGCTAATTGTAAGGTAGAGAGAGTAAGCACAAAAAGGATTAGAGGTTGGGATCCTCGGAGAAGGCACCCCTTAACAGAAATCTGAGCTGAACTTGGGAATCTTGCAGATGAGCTCCTCACCATTGTCTCTCATTGATTGCCCTCTACAGAGCCATCACTGTCTATAGGAATCAAAATGCTACATATTCTTCTCTGAAGCTGAATGAAGTAGGTAAGTTCTCCTCAGCCCACTTCCATATCTGGCAGGCAACTCCATCAGCCTGGAAAATCACTGCAGGTGCCCTAAATAAAGGGATTTTCTAATCACACACTGAGGTCCCTGGATGGCACAGTTTGCAGTGATCCACCAGCTGAAAGACTGGTGTCTGAACTCACCCATGAGGTACCATGGAAGAAAGGTCTGGTGATCTGCTTCCACAAAGATTACAGCTAAGAAAACCCCATGGAGCAGTTCTACACTGTAACACCTGGGGTCACCATAAGTCAGAATCATTTCAATGCCAAAAGCTTTTTTGGTTTTTAATCATGTGTTACCCAGATATCAGTTGAGATCCCCCAGCACCTTGAGACCTACGTAAAATTAGTTCAAATTCTTATCCCATGCCCTCCCCAAAATTTGGGAAATAAAAGCCCTCCTCAAGATTTCTGCAAATCTCCAGGGCCCTTATATCTTCAAAATCACCTCTGGCTCCAGACTCATTCCTCCACAGGAGCTATTTCTATTCAATGCCACATAGACACCAATAGGAAAATCAGCTCCTTCCTCAAAGTCCACAAAGAATTCCCACTTACACAAAGCCTTCTTGGGTATACCCCTTTATCCATTGCCGTCGAGTCTACTCTGACTCATAGCGACCCTATAGGACAAAGTAGAGCTGCCCATAGGGTTTCCTAGGCTGTGATCTTTACGAAAGCAGACTGCCACATCTTTCTCCCGTGGAGCAGCAGGTGGGTCTGAACTGCCCGACTTTTCATTTAGCAGCCAAGCACTTAACCACTGTGCCACCAGGACTCCTTTGCCTTTTCCTTATAGTCCTCTCTATATTTACTCACAGATTCCCTGGGTGGTGCAAATGGTTAAGTGCCGACTACTAGCTGAAAGGCTGACTGTTAGAACCCACCCTGAGGTGCTTCGGAAGACATGCCTGGCCATCTGCTTCCAAAACGTCCCAGCCTTGAAAACCCTATAGAACAGTTCTACTCTGCACACATGGGGTTACCATGAGTTGGAATTGACTCGACAGCAACTAACAACAACAACAACATGTCTACTCCAGGTTTCCAGGATCAGACAACTCCCAGGACTACAGGCCTGGCTTTCTCTGCTAGCCAAGCAAGCCAAACTCAGAGAACAAATACCTGGTCAGATCCTTCTATGTGAAAAGTGCCAGAGCTTGCAAGGGGGGTTATGATGATCAGACACCAGAGAAAGATTCAGAGTTTGGACAAGCGTCTTTCCCCTTCCTATGAAGCTGGAATGGTAGCTCTCATTTCTTAAAAGCTTTTACATACAATCCTTGAAACTGGCAAGAAAAATAAAACTGTGCCATTCTGGATCATATATGCATTGACATTAAATGATAATGTTAAGGACATGAAGACACTCGAGGACAGACTATGCACCCAACAACAAATTCAGTAGTAGTATAAATTCAGTCAGTGCTGTTCCCCCACCACACACATAGATGCCACTATGCAGGGCTGTGCAGACCTCAAGGGTAGAGAAAGTTCCTTATTTATTTTTGTTCTTTGATATTCTGTACCCCCTAACACTACCCCACCTCTACACACACTTGCAGTTGATAAGTGCTTATTGAATTTTTCTCGTCAATTCTGACTCCAACGTTCCATCAGATTAGCCTCCTTTCTCTAGTGCCCACCCATCACCCAACACAGATTCTGATGTCATTGTTTTTTTTTCCAGTAAAAATCACCACCTTGACCTTCAACAAGAAGTCTACCAGCCATTCCACAGCCCAAACCCCAACCAAAACCAGAAGTTTGGCCAACAAAATTTACAGGTGCCCCATCACTGATGCCATTCAGATCCTGATTGTCCTCCTCATCAGCAGACTCATCTTCTAAAAGGAAGCTAGGGAAATAACTGCTCCTGCCTCCACTACATCTTCCTATATTCAGTTCCAAGTCCGTGCTTGGACATGTGTGTCAATGGAGGCTTTCTCAAACGTACAAACTCTACTGCCACTGCTTCTGACTGAAACAGAGAACTGGGGTCATTTAGCGGAGGGTAGCCAATCAGCTCACTGGCGGACTTGGTCACACAGATGTCCAACTGCACCTTTCAGGACACAAATTATGCTTTTTGTAACTACCTAGACCTGGCCTAGGGAGCCCTGGTGGCACAATGGTTTAGCACTAGGCTGCCAACCGAAAGGTCAGTAGTTCAAACCCACCCAGCTGCTCTATAAGAGAAAAGACCCAGCAATCTGCTCCTGTAAAGATTACAGCCTAAGAAACCCTATGGGACAGTTCTACTCTGTCCTATAGGGTCACTATGAGTCAGAATCAACTTGATGGCACACAACAGACCTGGCCTTTGTGTAACCTGGAGTTCTACCTCTCAGTTTCAGCACTATGATATTTAATCCCACAGTCAATCTAAACTTTTGTTCATTACCCAGTGATTCCTCTATACCCCAAGTCTCCGTGTGAAGAATCTTTTCTAGCTTTTGAGATGATCTCAGATTTCTGACCAAACCCAGTTAGGTAACATAGAGCTTCTGTGACTCAATAATAAAAAGAGAAGCACAAATAGTTCTGATGCCACTGGTAACTTCCCATTTTATCAAAACTAGTAGGGCTTTAAAGGGCAAGAAAATATGAATGCATCATATCTGAGCAACCAATTATATGAAAAGATTATTATATAAAGGCATTTTTTTCTATGTCACACCAGATAAATTACATTTCAAAAAAATAACAATGTGTTAAATTCAAATATAAGTCTTCAATTAGTGATTATTTTACTTAAAGCACAGAGAATGCTATCTAATTTTACTCACTTATGTGGACATTAAAAAATTAATAGAATGATGAGTGAGTGTACGTTTTTAAGGCCAGACCTAAAGGTAAAATTTTCTCAATTTTAATTTTCCTCAGGTGCAAACTGGTAACTTTTCCTCAAATAGAAATTTCCACTAGAAGAAATGGGCAAAGTATTCATAATATTTATGATATTTCCAATAATAAGCTTATAATCAGTAACCTTTTCTTATAATAATTATGTTAAATTCAAGGATGCCAACATTCTTTTCTGATTCCTAAAACTGTGTGCCTTTTAAGAGTTCTATTCTTCCCTCTCCTCCATAGAACACCCTGGTGATATTCCTCATCACTTCCTGTTGTTTGTAACTGGAGAAAACCTCCATGTGCAAATATTTAGTCTGCTTATTCATATATGCTTGACTTAATTGAGTAACTGCCATGGAAACAGGCTGGCTGTGATTCTTTTTGAGTGTCCAAAAAAGACATTAGACCAAGCTTAAGAACCCCTTTTCCCATTCAAGATTATCCATCCACTGATTTAGGGGCTCAGAAAAGTAACATGTTCCTAACCTCTTCAGAGATGCTGTCCTTTACGTTGATTCCACATCCTAAGGGAGGATGAACAAAAGGCTGCGCAATTATCTGGAATGAGGAAAAGTACACAATGCTCATTTAGTCAGTGTCTTAGGCTGGGTTCTCTAGAGAAGCAAAACCAGTAAAGAGTATAAATATATATAGAGAGAGATTTATACCAAGGTAACTGCTCATGCAGTTGTAGAGGCTGGAATATCCCAAGTCCATGGATCAGGATAGAGGCTTCTCCCGATTCACACAGCAGCAGGGGCTGCTGAACCCAAGATCAGGAGGTTGGAGAGCAGGGCTCTTGCTCACATGCTGTGAAGACTGACAAATCCCAAGATTGGTAGGCAAGGCAACAAGGCTTCTCCTGATTCACGTAGCTGCAGGGGCTGGCAAACCCAAGATCGGCAGGTCAGAGGACAGGGCTGCAGCTCATAAGATGTGAAGATCAGCAGATAAGCTGATAGCTCAATTCCCAAGAACCAGAGGTCAGACAAACAGGAGGCAGCTGCAGGATCCAGGGCAAGCAAAAAGCCAGAATGTCTGCTTATATTCAGATGCAGGCCACATGCCCCAGGAAACTCCCTTTCAACTGATTGGCTACTCACAGCAGATCCCATCAAGGGAGTGATCACATATAAACACTGAGAATCATGGCCCCGCCAAGTTGACACACAATCCTAACCATCACAGTCCATTCCTTGTCAACTTGGCACTTGTACACATCTCCTTAAACCATACATAATCTCTGAATAAAGACAATTATAAAGTCATACTTGCACCTAACATGATACAACTAACATGCATACAACCGAAAATGCACTAGCCCCATTTACATCTTATATTTTGCAAGTGAAGAAAACAAAAATATTTGATGCACACATACAAAGCAGAAATACTCATAAAATTAAAGTCCTCATGTCTGCAACTGGTCACGTGGCTGTAACTGGTATTTAAAACTACCTTCTTCCACCACCCATTCTGTATTTCCTTTGCCCTCAGCAAGCACCTTAGATGGTAGTGGTTCTTTGCCTGGTGGGGTGACCCAAACCTTCATTCCTGAGAGGTCTGGGTCATTAGTAGTCATGTCAGAACTGGCTTGCTGTAGTTTCCCATCAACTTTAATCACAGGGCACTGGTAGTACTAAGAGATGCCCTAAGGGATCTCCTGCATTCCAGACATACTCTTCTTTACTTCCATTATGTAATATCAATCCAATTTCCTCTTGGTAATCAGGATCAATCACACCAGTCAGAATGGTCCCTCCCTTCTTTGGCTGTTGATTCAGAGGCATAAAAAGCTTCCAGTTCAATGGAATTAGTGATGTGTCTCCTCCAGGTGGGAGCATTCCTCCCTTTGGAACTAGGGCCTCTAGACTTCCAGAGCATAAGGTCGTGGGGACAGGAAGCAAAAATCTTGCAAGTGGGTCACTAGGGGTAACAGTGAGTGGTGCCACTCTCATTTCCATCCCTTGATTCCTGGACCCATGAATCCTGGCTATGGGAAAAACAGCACCATATACTGGATGCTTGTTTAGAGCATATACAGCATCCTGGAGAACATTGCTCCAATCCTGCAAGGTATTGCCACTTAGCTGGTGCCGTAATCGTATCTTTAGAAGGCCATTCCATTGTTCTATCAAGCCAGCTGCTTCGGAATGATGGGGAACATGGTAAGACCAGTGAATTCCATGAACATGGGCCCAATGCCACATTTCATTTGCTGTGCAGTGAGTCCCTTCATCTGAGACAATGCTGTGTGGGATACCATGACAGTGGATAAGGCATTCTGTAAGTCCACAGATGGTAGTTTTGGCAGATGCCTTACATGCAGGGAAGGCAAATCCATATCCAGAGTAAGTGTCTATTCCAGTAAGGACAAAACACTGCCCTTTCCATGATGGAAGTGGTCCGGTGTAATTGACTTGCTACCAGGTTGCTGGCTGAACACCTCAAGGGATTGTGCCATATTGGGGACTCAGTGTTCGTCTCTGCTGCTGGCAGATTGGGCATTCAGCAGTGGCTGTAGCCAAGTCAGCCCTGGTGAGTGGAAGTCCACGTTGCTGGGCCCACGCATAACTTTCATCCCTGCTACCATGGCCACTTTGTTCATAAGCCCATTGAGCAATGATGGGAGTAGCTGGGGAAAGAGAATGACTGGTTTCCACAGGACGTGTCATCCTAACCCCTTGATTGTTAAAATCATCCTCAGCTGAGGTTACTCTTTGGTGAGCATTCACATAAGACATGAATATCTTCACTTCTTTGGCCCATTCAGAGAGGTCTATCCACATACCTCTTCCGCATAAATCCTTGTCTCCAATTTTCCAATCATATTCCTTCGATGTCCCTGACCATCCAGTCAAACCACTGGCCACAGCACATGAATCAGTATACAGTCACACGTCTGGCCATTCCCCCTTCCAAGCAAAGTGAAAAACCACGTGCACTGCTCGAAGTTCTGCCCATTGAGATGATTTCCCTTCACGACTGTCCTTCAGGGAGGTCCCAGAAAGGGGCTGTAGTGCAGCTGTGGTCCACTTTTGAGTGAAGCCTCCATATTGCACAGAACCATCTGTAAACTAGGCACAAGTTTTCTCTTCTTCAGTCATCTGATCATAAGGAACTCCCCATGAGGACATAGGAACAGACTGGAAGATGGAAGGTAATGTGACAGGAGTGGAAACCATGGGCATTTGGGCCACTTCCTCATGCAACTTACTTGTGCTTTCAGTCCTGCTCAGGCCCAGTCTCGCATATATCACTTCCATTTAATGATAGAGTGCTGCTGTGCACGACGAACTTCATGACTCTGGGTCAGAAAACACCCAGTTCGTGATGCGCAGTTCAGGCCGCATGTGACTTGGTGTCCCATGGTTAAGCTTTCAGTCTCTACTAAGGCCTAGTAACAAGCCAAAAGCTGTTTCTCAAAAGGAGAGTAGTTATCTGCAGAGGATGGCAGGGATTTGCTCCAAAATAATAATGGTCTGCGCTATGATTCACCAATAGGGACCTTCCAAAGACTCCAAACGGCATCTCTATCTGCCACTGACACTTCAAGCACCATTGGATCAGCTGGATCATATGGCCCAAGTGGCAGAGCAGATTGCACAACAGCCTGAAGCTGTTGCAGAATCTTCTCTTGTTCTGGGCCCCACTCAAAACCAGCAGCTTTCCTAGGTAACTGGTATCTTCTAAAAATCAAACACCTATGCTCTTCAAAAGACTTCACCAAAAGAGTAAAAAGAGAACCTACAGACTGGGAAAAAA
>NW_004444030.1:8119157-8121966 GCF_000243295.1 Trichechus manatus latirostris | reverse complement strand
GGAGCAGAGCGTGTCCTTTGGACTGGGGTCCCTGCGCCGAGAAGCTCCTAGTCTGGGGGAACACTGATAAGAAGGCCGAGAGAGAGAAAGCCTTCCCCTGGAGCTAACACCCTGAATTTGGACTTTTAGCCTACTTTACTGTAAGGAAATAAACTTCTCTTCATTAAAACCATCCACTTGTGGTGTTTCTGTTATGGCAGCACTAGATGACTAAGACAGTCATAAAACAATATGTGTACTGACTGTTCAATGAGAAACTATTTGTTCCGTAAACCTTCACCTAAAGTACAATAAAATTTTTTTTTAAAAACTAGCAGCTTTTGAGTCACTTGATAAATAGGCCAGAGTAGCACACCTAAATGTGGAATATGTTGCCTCCAAAATCCAAAGAGGCCCACTAGGTGTTGTGCCTCCTTTTTAGTTGTAGAAGCAGCCAGAGGCAATAACTTATCCTTCACTTTAGAAAGAATATCTCAACATGCCCCACACCACTGGACTCCTAGAAATTTCACTGAGGTGGAAGATGCCTGAGTTTTTGTGGGATTAATTTCCTACCCTATAGCATGCTAAGGTTTTACCAGTAAGTCCAGAGTCATTGACACTTCCTCCTTACTAGGTCCAATCAGCATAATGTCATCAATGTAATAGACCAGTGTGATGTCTTGTGGAAGGGAAAAGCAATCAAGTTCCCTGTGGACTAAATTTGACATAGGGCTGGAGAGTTGATGTAGCTCTGAGGTAAGCAAGTGAAGGTGTATTGCTGGCCTTGTCAGCTGAAGGCAAACTGCTTCTGATGGTCCTTTGAAACAGGTATGGAGAAAAAGGCATTAACCAGATCAATAGCTGCATACCAGATACCAGGAGATGTATTCATTTGCTGACACAATGAAACTGCATCTGGAACAGCAGCTACAATTGGAGTCACCACCTGGTTGAGTTTTCGATAATCTACTGTCATTCTCCAAGATCCATCTGTTTTTTGCACAGGCCAAATAGGTGAGTTGAAAGGGGATGTGGTAGGAATCACCACCCCTGCATCCTTCAAGTCCTTGATGGTGGCAGTAATCTCTGAAATCCCTCCAGGAATGCAGTATTCCTTTTGGTTTACCATTTTCCTAGGCAGGGGCAGTTCTAATGGCTTTCACTTGGGTTTTCCTACCATAATAGCCCTTACTCCATTTGTCAGGGATCCAGTGTGGGTGTTCTTCCAGTTGCTGAGAATGTTTATTCCAATTATGCATTCTGGAACTGGGGAAATCACTACAGGATGGGTTCAGGGACCCACTGGACTTACTACGTGACAGACATGAGCCAAGATTCCATTAATAATCTGACCTCCATATGCCCCCACTCTGACTGGTGGGCCACAGTGACGTCTTCGGTCTCCTGGAATTAGTGTCAGTTCAGATCCAATATTCAGTAATCCCCAAAAAGTCTGATTATTTCCTTTTCCCTAATGAACAGTCACTCTTGTAAAATGCCATAGATCCCTTTGGGGAAGGCTGGGAGAAAGATTAATAGTTAAAATTTTTGGCAGTGTATTGGAGTCCTTCCTCAAGGGGACCGTACCTCCCCTTCATTCAAGGGATTGTGGGTCTTTAAACTCGCTCAAGTCTGGGAATTGATTGAGGGACCATGACTCTCTATCCTGATGATTCAAGTTTGATGGCTGTTCACCTGACCTAGAATTCATCCATTTGTACAGATCAAGTAAATATTTTGTAGATTTCCTATCTATTTCACTCCTAGGGACACCATGACTAAGTAGCCAACTCAAAAAGTCCATATGAGTCAGACTATTCTGATTACTGCTTTGACTCCACTGTCCATTACCGTAACCATGCCCGCCTTGTCTTTGTTGGTTGAGTGTAGCCACTTGGCTCCTACTACCACGGGGTCCAATCAGCCCTGTTGTAGTTAGGTGTCTTAATTCAGTTAGAGCAGTTCCCACTGTCAAATTTGATTTACACAAAACAGCAATCACAGCAGTCTTCAAGGATGCTGGAGCTCCCTTCACAAATTTGTTCCTCACAGTTGTGGTAAAAGGTGTGTCCTCTGGGCACTCTATGTGTGGGTCTGTGGGTCTAACCTGATAAATCCACTCTAGCATGCCAATTTCCCTAAGCCTTTGGATACCTTCTTCTACAGTATACAAAGAAAGGTCTGGTACTTCAACTTGATTTAGTGTAGGCCACCTTGTAATCCATGCTTCAGCAACCCAACCAAATAAACTATTAGATCCTTTCCTAACCTCTCAGGCTGACACATTTAATGAAGAATCTCTGCTTAGTGGACCCATATCAATAAACTCAGACTGATCCATTTTTATGTTCCTTGCACCATTATCCCACATTCTTAATAGCCATTCCCACACATATTCCCCATGTTTCTCTTTGTACATATTAGAAAAGTCAAGTAGTTCTTTTGGAGTGTAGCGTACCTCTTCCTGGGTCACACTTTGTACTTCACCTTTTGGTGCTCGCTGGGACTTAAGTCTAGCTATAGGTCTAGAAGCCAGAATCTGTAGTGTGGAATTGTTTTGAGAACATTCAGCATTGTCTTGTAGAGCATCTGCCTCAGGCAGTGTCCCAGACAATGACTCAGGCAAGGACTCTTTAGAGGCAGCTGGGCTAGAGCTAATCTCATTAGATGGGAGTGAAGGGGCTGATGGCTTTCTGGGCAGGGTGGGTTTTTTTTTAATTGTTGTACTTTACGTGAAAGTTTACAATTCAAGTTAGTCTCTCATACAAAAATTTATACATACATTGTTATGTGATCCTAATTGCTCTCCCTATACTGTGACAGCACA
>NW_004444030.1:8078343-8118695 GCF_000243295.1 Trichechus manatus latirostris | reverse complement strand
GATTTTCTTAATAAACTTTGTTATGCCAATTGACCTAGATGTCCCCTGAAAGCATGGTCCCCAGACCCCTACCCCTGCTACTCTGTCCCTCGAAGTGTTTGTTTGTATTCAGGAAACTTCTTAGTTTTGGTTTAGTCCAGTTGTGGGCAGGGTGGTTTAACTGGAAAACATGAAGTAATCTCTTCAGATGGGAGTGGGTCTGCTGGCAGGAGTGACTCAATGGAATTTAGGGGCTCAGTGTCTCCAGTTTCTTGATTATCTGCCCATATGTCCCCATTCCAAGTTTCAGGAGCCTATTCCTTCCCAATCAATGCCCTTACTTTAACTTCAAACACCTCTCGAGGTTGGCAATTGAGCTGGCATTGTAATTCAGCCACTCTTACAATAAGACTCTGGGTTTGGTTTTCAGCAATATCAGCTCTGTTACTACAAGAAATAAGGCTTTCTTTCAAAGCACAAGTGGAAGCCTTGAGGTCATGTATGCGGCACTTGAGCTTTGACTCCGAAGCCTTGAGCGCATCTCTTTCTTTCACCAGTTTGTCTAGGGAAAGTAGGACCAACCAACCAGCCTCCTTATACTTCGCATTCTGACAAAACTGTAAAAGACATCACACATGTGTTCACCCCAAGCCTCACCTTTCACCAATACCTGATCCACTGGTGGTGATATTTTGCATATTTGTATTGCCATCTCATGCCATGGATTAGCAGTGCCCTGTTTATTGCTGGAAGCAGAGTCATCAAAATCTTTAAGACCAACCAGACTCGAGAACCAATTTAGAAAACTCATCCTTACAATTTTATTTCTCTAGAACCACCCTTAGTAGCAAATTTCTTAGGCTAGGTTCTCTAGAGAAGCAAAACCAGTAAAGAGTATAAATGTATAGAGAGATTTATATCAAGGAAATGACTCATACAATTCTAGAGGCTGCAACATCCCATTTCCGTGGATCAAAATAGAGGCTTCTCCAGATTCACATAGCAGCAGGGGCTGGTGAACCCAAGATCAGCAGGTCAGAGAGCAGGGCTCTTGCTCACAGGCTGTGAAGACTGACAAATCCCAAGATTCGCAGGCAAGACAACAAGGCTTCTCCTGATTCACATAGCTTCAGGGGCTGGCGAACCCAAGATCGGCAGTTCAGAGAGCAGGGCTCCAGCTCACAGGCTATGAAGATTGATGAATCCCAAGATTGGCAGGTAAGCTGATAGCTCAGGTTCCAAGAATTGGAGGTCAGGTGAACAGGAGGCAGTCACAGGCAGAGCGAGCAAAAAGCCAGAATGTCTGCTTATATTCGGATGCAGGCCACACGCCCAAGGAAACTCCCTTTCAACTGACTGGCTACTCACAGCAGATCCCATCAAGGGAGTGATCATATATAAACACTGAGAATCATGGCCCAGCCAAGCTGACACATAATCTTAACCATCACAATCACCATTTACCTTATGCTTTATTTCTGTTAATATTAAAGTACAATTTTTAAAAATCCTAGTTTTTGTACTAATGGCCTTCAAGTAACAAATTGCTACAATTGTTAACATTCCCACTCTCCTCAGAAAATATATAAAAGGAATTTTACTACAGTGTAATCCATATAAACAATGCTCCTCTGATCTGGATAATGGCCATCCCTTACTGCTTCAGTTCATTTATTCAACTATAAGTATTTATGGAACACCTACTGCATGCCAGGCACTCTTCTGGGCTCTTGAGCAAAACAAAGATCACTGTCCTAGTGATTTCTCTCCCCATTGCACAATGCCCTCAGAATATAAGTTATCAGTTCTTAAACATCTTCTATATGCACTGTGGTAGGCACTTTCACATACATCATATGTCATTTAATCCTCACAGGAACCCGCTACCCTGAAAATTGCCTGATTATTATCTACATTATTAAAGATAAGAAAATTTAGGTTCAGAGAAGTTATATAATTGGCCATAATCACAGAGCTAGAAAAAGGCAAGGCAGGAATTTATACCTCTTCTAGAGACTGTAATTTTCCATTTAGCCATTATGACTCTGAGTCACCCCTGTCTTTAAGCAACAAATGATGTAGGATAAGCGGGATAATAATACTTGCCCTACTTCACTGAGTTACTGTGTAATAGTAGCATTAATAGTGGTAGTAATAATTACTCAATAAATGGTAGCCACTATTATAATGTGTCTCAATGTAGATCTCTTTGAGTTTATCCTATTTGGAATTTGTTGAGATTATTGGATGTGTAGATTCATGTCTTTCATCAAGTTTGGGACTTTTTAGCCATCATTTCTTCAAATATTCTTTCTGTCCCTTTCTCTCTTACTTCTCTTTATGGGACTCCCATTATGCATATGTTGGCACCCCAAATGTGTCCCACAGGTCCCTTCGTTCTGTTCATTTTTCTTCATTCTTCTTTTCTTTCTTCACCTCAGACTGGATAATTTCAATTGACCTATCTTCAAGTCGGCTGATTCTTCTGCCTGCTCAAATCTGCTGTTGAACCCATTTGGTGAATTTTTTATTTCAGTTATTATACTTTTCAGCTCCAGAATTTCTGTTTGGTTCCTTTTTATAATTTCTGTCTCTTTATTGATATTCTCTATTTGTTCAGACATCATTCTCCTGGTTTCCTTTTGTTCTTTGTCCATATTTTCCTTTAGCTCTTCAAGCATTTTTAAGATAGTTGACTTAAAATTTTTGTCTTGTAAGACCAATGTCTGGGCTTTCTCAGGGACAGTTTTTGTAAGTTTCTTTTTTCCTGTGACTGGGCTATACTTTCTGTTTATTTGCATGCCTAGTTATTTTTTGTTGAAAATTGACATTTTAAATATCATAATGTGATAACTCTGGAAATCAGATTTTTCCCCTCCCCATGGTTTGCTGTTGTTGCTTGTTGAGGTCTGTAGTCATCCATTTGATAATGACTTCTTCCAAACTATTTTTGCAAAGACTATTCCTTGTCATGGGTGGTTACTGAAGTCTGTGTTCCATTATCTCAGTAGTCAGCCAGTGACCTGGTAGGGATTTCCCTAAACACTGAAATTTAGCAGACTCTTTCTTCATTAAACACTCCCCTGGTTGGTGTAAGTTTTTTTATTAGATTCCAGAGTTCAAAAAAAGTAGATTCTTCCAGTTTTTGCTAGCTTAATGGTTGCCTCAATGGAGGGACTTATTCTTGGAGCTCTGTACTCAGCCGTTTTCCATGACATCACTCAGTAGTCACTATTAGTATCTGCCAGACACTGTGCTAAACACTTTCCATGCGTCATGCCACTTAATCCTCATAACAACCCTATAAGAGCTTGCCATTTTATAGATGAGGAAATTCAGGCCAAGAGAGTAATATGATTTTTCCCGAAGTCACTCAGTAAATAAGAGGTAAACCTGGATTTTGAACACGGGTTTTATACCACTTCAGAGCCCACACCCTTAACTAGGACACTATGAGGGATCCCTGAGTGTATACCGAAGATCCCCCAGAACAACTGCCTCAACAAGGAGAGGGTCTAGGATGCCCTCGCTGACACAACAAGCAGGCTACATGCTCTAGAAGTGTTCCTCTGTGCCCCACTTTTCTGCTGCCATCCCCAAGACAAAACCACAGTGAGTCCCAACCCAACAAGTAGGGACAAGTTTCGTATTTAGCTCTCATGGTCCAACCTGGCCTTCATCTCAGGTTCTGTGTGGCAAGTGTGACAAATATTGACTGCCACTAACCATAGCACCAGCAAAGATGCTCGCTGAAACTGGAAACTGTTTAAACTCAAAGAAATATGGGTAGCTGCATTCAGGTAAGTTGAGCAAGGGCACTGGATCAGGAGGCAGGAAACCTGTTAAATTCCAGTTCTGCTACTAAGTAGAAAAGTGACTATAGACAAGTCACCTAATCTTCTTCCACCTCAGTTTTCTCATCTGTTAGAAATAAAGATAAAGAGGACTGACCCAGGTGTCTCAGCCCTTCTCCAGGTCTCTCAGCCCTTTTCCAGGTCTCAATTTGGATTTCTCTGTCAAAGTCAGACCTAGTTCTAAGGGTCTAGACAAGAATGGTAAATAGGTTTAATCTTACACCTTATCTGACTGATAGAGGCTGCCAGGACAACTTTTGAGAAGAATTCTGAAGCAAAATCCAAGCTCAGAAATAAAGTGCTGTGTTCAACTAGAGATATCTCCCTTGGGCTCAGGAGGCAGGAATTGAAGCAGCACACATTCTAGGTATTTGTCATCCTTGGTTACTCCTTAAGTGATTGGCAGACAGCAGTTACCAGGGCAGGTAGCAGAATAAGGGTAAAGGTGTTAAGAATTAGGTATATTTGTGGTTTCAAAATTAGCAATCACTTCCTGATCATCACTATTTGCAAAATGGTACACCCCAAAACATACATACACACAACTGCAAGGAAGCCCACATGCTGCAAGTTACACATAGAAAGTAAAGGAGATGAACACTAGATTGACTGTTTATCACTCCCACACTCACTTGTCCAACCTTGTTCTTCCATTTTTGTGTTTTCTTGTTGGCAGCTTTATGTTTTCTAAATTCCATACATTCTTATTCTGTGTTAGAAACAGCAATTGCCTACCCATCTAAGGGAAGTGATAATTCATTCTGAGAAAGTAAGAAAGAAAACTACTGTCTTCTAAATTCCATTAGCACAAAGCTCTTTGTACAGCAGGAGTCCTAGGCCTGGTCAATGGTCCAGCTACAACATGCTCACCATTCACAGCAGGAAAAAAAAATTAGAACAGGCAGAAAATTCACACAGTACCTTCTTGTCTATCAACTATTTTTTAGTCTATCACACTATTTTTTTTAAGTAAATATTGAAAATATTAATAATTAAATAAAAGTGTATTATCTAATAAAGGAAGTAGTATGGCAAGTGGTTAAAAGCACATAAACTCTGAAGCCAGGATGCCTGGGTTCAATTTCTTTTGATTTTGCCCCTTATTAGTTACGGAGCCTTGTACAAGTTAGTTAACTTCTGTGTGCCTTGGTTTCTTCATCTATAAAACAGGAACAACATAGCAGCTGCAAATGACACAATCATGTATTTGTTGTTAGTTGCCAGTAATATACCTTATACATATAACAGAACTAAATATTGCCAGGTCCTGCACCATCTTCATGATCATTGGTATGTTTGAGTTCGTTGTCGCAACCATTGTGTCAATCCATTTCATTGAGGGTTTCCTTCATTTTTATTGGTTCTCTATTTTACCAAACATAATGGAGAAGCTATGCCAAGGCATTTCAAATGTTAGACGAGTCACCCATGGTGGACAAATTTCAGCAGATCTTCCAGACTAAGACAGACTAGGAAGAAAGCCCTGGCAATCTACTGAAAATTAGCCAATGAAAATAATGATGTATAAGAAAACCAAATATTATAACAATACAAATATGTGCAAATAAAGTGGTGTCTATAACAAAGACTAAAATTTCTAACTTGTAATTGTTACAAGAAATAGCTAATGTATGACTATCCACACTCTTTCCCCAAGCTTTGGCCCCAAGCTCTGGCCCCAAGCTCACCCCTACCCTTCAAGTTTCTAAGTAGAATATCTTCTTGCTTTCTTGGTCCACTCCCAGTCTCTCATTCTTGTAGAGAATCTAAATAATGGGTTGTTGTTGTAGTTCATTGCCATAGAGTTGGATCATGGCAACTTTATGTATAACAGAAGGAAGTGTTGCCCAGTCCTTTGCCATCTTTATGATTGCTGGTATGTTTGAGTCCAAAATAATGGATAAAAGGGTTAAATTATTCTGTGCAATAAAGAGTCGAGTGGAGAGAGGCAATGGGAGCAAGGGAAAGATTCACAAAATCAAAGTTTGGGTTGAGTATTATGTGAGTTGAGATAGAAAGAAGCCTTAGAGCAGTGTGGGCTGTCTGTGAGAACAAGAAAGGAGAAGCAAGGGAGCTTTACAAGTGGTGCTCTGGGCTACAGCCTGCTCTCCTTTAACGTCCTTCAAGAGATGCAGGTGAAAATTAGAGTTAGTTTACTTTTGATTGCTGAGCTGTATCTCTTCAAATATGACTCAGCAGGAAAATTGAGACATATGGACTACCCCCTCCGTGATTTTATGTAAGTTACGTCCATAAATAGAATGAAGTTAAATATATATATACCTGATATGAGTGGGAAATAATTTAACATATGGAAAAATATCTACATATTTATCTACACTTACATATATAACCTATATGTAAAAATAACTTTAAGTCCAGATGCTTGAGGTTAACAAACTCAAAAAGTCTTTGGCTAAAATTACAAAATATGGAGAAAATACACATTTAAAGAGCTTGGGAAAAATTTGGAAAGAGTTAATTTAATTACTGGGTCTGTTCCCCACCTCCCCCACCCCCCAGCCCAACAGACTTAGGTTCAAATCCCAGCTCTTCCACTTACTAGGTGACTAGGAATAAGATTCTTAATCTCTTTAAGCCCCAGATTCCTTATCAGTAAACTGGAAAGGATTCCCACCTTAAAGAGTCCTTATGACTGAGCCACAGGACACATAGTGGCTGGCATAATGCTAATTTCCAAATCAAGGAATGTCCAAACCCTGAAGTTCACTAACTATTACAGTCATCAACACAATCTCAAATGAGAGTGAAACGTGTCACATCCCACAATCTGGTTAAATTACATTTTCCAATTTTCTAAATGCTGTTTTATCCTTCAAGAATGGCATCTTGACCTCTCCCCCAAGTATTCTGGGAATTACTGAGAGTTGCTATGGTAACAAACCAGCTCCTTGTTTGCTAAAAAAAACACATATTGCCTCAGTGTTACCACAGATCAGTTCAGTTCTACCTTCCACAAGGAACTCTGTTGTTGGGGGCCAAGCAGATGGGATGATAAAAAGCATTCTTTGCAAGATCAGCTGAGACCATCCCTGTCTGGGGCAAACCTACTCTCCTGGGTGAAAGACAATAACTACACAGGCATCTTTACTATGTATCTTGCTATATAGGGAGCATCTTGTCAGATGGCAGACTCATTTATTCACTCAATAAATAATTATTCAGCAGCACCTGCTGTGTACCACACACTGAGCTAGGTATTTGTGGCTGGGACAGATAATAAAGTAGTAAGAAAATAAATAAAACAAAAGGAAATGAATAAGTATAAAATCTGAAAACTGCAAGAAAGGGGATGAGGGGAGGCCAAGGTATTAAAATACAAAACAACAGAGGATTTCTATCTACATAGGGTGATCAAGGAAGCCTTCTTCAAGAGGGTGGCATTTAAGCTGACATTTGAAGAATGAATCAGATTTATGAAGGAGATAGGGTGGGAGGGGATGGGGTAGGGGCATTCCAGGCAGAAGGTCAGTAAATACAAAGATTTTGAAGCAGAAATGACATTGGTGGGCTTTAGGACTTGAGAAAAAGTTCATGTGACTGAAACATTTTGAATGGTTTGAGGCTGGCGAAATAGGCAATGGCTGGATCATACAAGCCTTGGTAGGCCAGTGTGAGGAATTTGGATTACATTCTAAAAACAAGAGGAAGCTTTCAAGGGGTAACATGGAGGCAGCGATATGATCTAATTTATCTCTTTTAGAAAGATACACAGGAGTGTGGAAGAGAACAAAAGTGGAAGCAAGAGACCAGTTAAGAAGCCATACAAGTAACCAGGCAAGAAACGGTGGCAACTTGGACTAGGGTGAAAATGGAAAGAAATAGACAAAAATCATTATGTATCTTGGAGACACAACAAAATTTTCTGATAGATGGTATGTAAGAGGTGGGGAAAGGAGAGAAAAAAATCAAGGATAACTCGCAGGTTTCTGACTTGAAATATTGAGTAGATGTTGGCGGCATTTATAGAGAAGACTGGTGTAGGAACAGGTTTTGAAGGAGAAATCAGAAATTCGCTTTTGGAAAGGGTAAGTGTGAGATACCCATGAGACACCCAGTTAACCATCTGTGGTTCAGTTGGTGGTCAAATAAAAAATTCAAAAAGGTAAATGAAAACCCTAGTCCTTCTATTTCTTCTGTTTGTTTCCAGCCACAGTGTCCATACTTATTATAGTGAAATTGAAAACAGGGCTTGAAAACTTGGTTCATACTTATTCTCATAATAAATTGGGCGTTTTTACTGAATGATAAACCTGTTAGATGTAGGTGAACTTTGTTTAAACTAGTGAGGACTTGTTTGTTGGGCATCTTTAAGAGTACAAACCTAAAATGTCATTTCTTTTGCCAATAACTGCCAGGAAAAAAGAGGGAGAACAGTGTTCCAATTCTCTTTTTTTAATTATGAATTCTCCTGACTCAGTAGTTGCAGGAGTCAGTGGGTGGATTTTTGAAGGAAGCAAACCAACTAATCAGCTACTTGAAAACATAACCACTGCTTTGAAAATTCTCCAGTGCGAGAACCAATTTCCCCCAACTTTCTTTCATGGTGAGAGCAGTTCTCTCTGCAGCTACATGGAGACTTCAGCAGTGTTTATCTGGGACATTTTCCAAAAGTGTCTTGCAGTAGAATCTTACTATAAAGTTAAATTGTGTGAAACTAACAATGATTTTTCTATGTGCAAGGGTGGCTAGAAATAACCTAGACATAACAAAAGTAAAATGAGCACAATCTGTTTCCCATCTTTAAGATAATTCAAACTCCAGGAGGAATGTGAAAGCTTGACGTTTCCAAAACTGATCACATATCAAAGGTCTAATCTATTCGTGGCTCCATGTACACAGCTGATGGCATTATTCTGGCCTTTTTATGATCCACTGGTGGTGACTACATCAATTAAGACAATACAAATGATAACTGAGAAACCACAGAGCTGTAGTCATTCCGTTCACAGAGACAGGGTCATTATAATTTTTCTTAACTTCTCACTTTAGATTTGGTTTTTATTTCAAGAGTTATGCTTCAAAGATTTTTATACTTTTCTACCTACAAACCCCACCATTCCACTAAAAACATCCACTGTTGCTCTAATATTTCACTCCTGTAAACTGAAATGTGCTTTACTCCTCCAGGGTCAAAAATGGCATGAAACACACTCCCTACCTACCCCTCCAAAGGAGACCTGGTTTCCCAGTGGTTAAGCCCTTGTCTGCTAACCAAATGGTTGGTGGTTAGAACCCAACAGACGCTCCTCGAGAGAAAGACATGGCAGCTTGCTTCCGTAAAGATTTACAGCCTTGGAAATCCTATGGCGCAGTTCTAGTCTGTCTACAGGGTCACTCTGAGTCAGAATCGACTCGTCAGCAATGAGTTTGTTTTTTTTGTTGTCGTTGTTGTTTTTTACCTTTTCCTCCACCCTCATTGCCTGCTATTCTGTACATCATGCTGTAAACACTAGCAATATATATGTAATTCCCTCCCCTCAGTGTAGGCTGGACCTAGTAACTTCCCTCTAAGGAACCGAATACAGAAAAAGTAATGAGATGTCACTTCCATGATTAGGTTACAAAAAATGTGACTTCTATCTTGCCAGCACGTGTACACACACATGCATACTCTCACACTCTCGCTCATTCTCTCTCTCTATTGTTGGTACTCTCCTTTGCTCTCTTGCTTGCTCACTCTGATGAAGCAAGCTGCCATGTCGTGAGATGCTCTGTGAAGAGGCCTACGTGGCAAGGAACACAGGAAGGAACTAGGAGGATCTAAAGTCTCAGTCCACCAACCCTGGAGGAACTGAATCCTGCCAACAACCACAAGAGTGAGCTAGGAAGTCGATCCTTCCTAGTCAAGCCTTGAGATGAGTGCAGCCTTGGGACTGACCCTGAATCAGAGGTCCCAGCTAAGCCACGCCCAGATTACTGTCCCACAGAAGCTGTGTGATAATAAACGTGTGTTGTTTTAAGCCACTATCTGTTGGGATAATTATGCAGCAACAGATAACTAACACACTCAATCTGCAGGATGCTTATGAGGATGAAATGAGGTAACATAAAAAGCATTTAGCAAAATGCCTGACACCACAGTAGGCACTGCACAAGGTTAGCTCTATGCTCCTTCCGCCATCTATTTCCACTGCCACCACCATGGTCCAAGCACCCACCACCTCATGTCTAGATTCTTGCAATAGCTTTGCAACGGTTTCCTTGCTTCCCTTTATCCAGCTGTTTATCTTCCTTAAAAAAGCAAGCAAACAGAATATGAACAGCTTCCTCTTCCTTAAAGGATAAAGACCAAACTGGCATTCAAGGCTCTCCATCCTGTCTCCATTCTGTTTCCAAGCTGACTCCCCAATATGCTCTCACATCTCACTGCTCCACTAAGACAAAGTTACTCATTATATCCTAGATATGCTTTGCACATCCCAACTGGAGTAACCTCACTTATGAAATTTTACCCTTTCAGTATTCATTCTCTCTTCTCCTGAATTCCAGACCATCACTCCACCCACTCCATCACTCTAAGTGCCATTCAGGACTCACTTCCTTCACAAAGACTTCTAAACCTCACCTCCCCATGATGATCTTTTCCCTTCTCTAAATTAATATTTACTCATTTGGTATTTAAAGCCAGAGATACAAATTCTGAGAATGGGCAGTAGCAACTTGCGAAAGCACCTAGTCCAAATGCTCATTTTATAGGTAAAGAAACTGAGGCCCAAAGATGAAAGTAACACAACTAAATAGCAACAGCACTAGGAGAGTGGTCCTTCCAACTGCTTGCTCACTCACTCATCCACTCACGCCATAAAATAAAATAAATTCATGCTTTTCTAAAGAGAGTCAGTAGGAGAAAAAATGTACTTTTGAAAAAATTGATGAACATCAAATACCTGGAGTATCAATGTTACTATGAAAAACATTATTGTTTTTCTAATATGATATCAGCTTTGCAAAATCCAGCATTTAAAAAAAAACTGGAAATATACATACGTCATTCTTTTTTTAGTCTGTATTTTAGAGTGGCTGCAACAACGGGCTCAAACATAGAAACAATTGTAAGGATGGCGCAGGACCAGGCGATATTTTGTTCTGTTATACATAAGATTGCTGAGTCAGAGTCAACTAAAAGACAGCTAACAGTAATAACATTTTGGAGTCAGACAGACCCTGGCTTGCATATACCCAATCTGCAATTTACCCGCTGACTGATCCTAATTAAGTAGCTTAAACCCTCTCAATCTTAATTTTCTCATCTGTAAAATGGGAATAATACCCACCTTGCATGGTATTTGTGAGAATCAAAATACTATAAAGTACCTTAAAATTGTAGCTACTTTGCCTTTCATTATCAAGTAATCCATACAAAATATCTTACATGAATAATATAAAAATTATATGATACATAAAACATATCCAAATTTAATTAAGCTGTATACTACTGTCAAAATTTATAATATAATTTGTACAGTTATTAAATCTCCATAATAAAAGTCTACTTCTTTGAAAACTATTCTCCTAGAGCAATCCCAGTGCAAGTCTTTTTACTATTTTCAAACAGCAACATTTCTGAGACTGTATTGTGCTGTGCAAAGAAAAATAAAATCCTGTGTTTAAGAAGTTTAGAATACAAGTGAGAACACAAGAGAAAACAGTTCTTTGTGCAAAGCAAGCAAATACATTCTTGTGGATTCAGTCATGAGGAAAAGATTCCAGAAATGAATGCCAAGTATATATGCAGGTGAGTTTAATGATCAGAACAAAAAAGGATCAATTAGGAAACATCGTATACAGCAGATGCTTTTCATAGAGTAGTATATCCTTTTCATAGTGACTATTTTAACAGGGTTTTAGATAAGTGATTATTCTTTGGAAGCCCTGGTGGTGTAGTGGTTGAGTGCTACAGCTGCTAACCAAAATTGTTCAGGTGTCCATAAAGTCTGGAAACACAGGCAAATATACATAATAAACAGTTTTCTAATATTATATGGTGTGTTCAGTGTGTTATTTCTCACTAGCAATTCATAGCTCAAGAAGTTGTGCAAAATTACAATGAATAATATGCATCAAAGTAGTATTTTCATCAATCCTGGTACTTCCATCCGCAATGCATTTCCTCAGATGATTCCTGTCTCTAATTTTCACTGAATAAACTTGGGCCTTTAGAATACCTGAGAAGAAGTAATCATGAGAGTGCAATCTATTAAAACATATATATTGTTGAGAATTCTGGGAACATGGCAGCGTAAAAAGACCACCTTTCCAACCCTCTCTGACAAATACAAGGAAACTGTGCTCGGCTTTGAGGCACTCTGAATTGGGTAGCAGAGGAAAGCAACAGGGAACTGCAGACAGGCAAGAATCAACAAATCAACCATGAGTCACATACAGTAGGAAAATTTCTCCTGCCACCATCCCTGCCCCTCCCCCCAGCCACATGGGCCACTGGCTGCTGTGAAGTGGAGAAGTGGCCCCAGAAAAAGAGGCTGTTTCCCTAACCATCACAGCCCCTGCCTGTACAAACAGGCAGCACCACAAGCTTCTGCTCTAAAATCAACAAGGCAGGCCTCCCCAGGGGTCCATTTGGAGTGTGCCAGCATCTCCCCTACCTGGACACTGTCAGCTGCAAGCCTACTGCGAATTGCTACAGAAGGCCGGTGCAGTGGAGTCCACTCTCAGTCAATACTCTACCTGCCTCCCTGCGTACCCTATAGCTCAGGCCTCTGAAACCAAAAGGACAGACCTCCTGGTGTGTCAGAGCAGGTCTCTCTGCTCTCCCTTCCAGTCGGTGCTGATGACAGCTGACTGAGACTGCTGTGTGCTAGGAAGCAGGCATCTCTAGTGGAGGCTACACCCACAGCCAACATACTCAGGGGGCTCTGATAGCAACAAGGCAGGTCTCTCCAGGGTCCATTTGGAATGTGACAACTCCTCCCCCACCAGTAACTGTTGGCTGCTGGTCTGATACAAACTCCTACAGAAGGTTCCCTACAAAGGAGTCAGGAGGTGGGTCACCCAAGTAGAGACTACTCCCCCAGTCACCACGGGGTGACTGGGGCCCTGAAACCTACAAGACAGATATCTCAGAGGTCCTCCTCCTGGGGAGTGCCAGCTCCTCCTCCTCTGAAATGGAGGAAAGTCTGCCTGTGCTTCCCTTGAATGCCAGCTCAGATATAAACAGCCCTCACAGAGCAAGGAAGAAAGCCTTGGTCAAAACCGGAGGGCAACACCCTGCCCTGAAGGGGGCACCATGAGTGTGGGTTTTCTGACTAAAAACAGAGGTTGTGGAAACAGAGAAGGGAAGGGTGTAATAACCAGAGAGAGGACTGCACCCCCGGTGGACAGATTGACTAGTACATGATATTTTGTCTGAGTGGCAGTGGTTGCTGGTGTACAGACTGACCACAGTGTGTTCTCTGGTGTGTTTGGAAGAGACTCAAAGTTGCAGACTGAGATCTGGAACTTTTGGATCCTAATTAAACCAGGGATGGAGAAGGACCTACCACAGAGAGGGAAAGGAAGCAGTAAGCAAAGGCAGAAGGCTCTGCCCACCTAAGCGTTTTCTACAGAAAGTAGTGCCGGCAAAAACACCAAATACTGGCGAAAACAGAGGTTAACACCCTCAAAAATTCCAATGCCCAAACAAAAAAAAAAATCACAAGATACACAAAGAACAGAGAAATAATGGCTCATTCAAATGAACGTGACAACAGGAGTAAAAGCACATCTAGGGATGACCAAATAATGAAAAAAATGGAAAACATTAAACAACTAAAGAACTAAGGGAAAACACAGACACAGAGCTAAAAGAAATAAGGAAAACAATGCATGAACAAAATGAGGATCTAAGAAAAGAGATACTCCAACTGAAAGGGACAATAACTGAAATGAGAAACACAATAGAAGGACTTACAAACAGATTTAATCAGGCAAAAGAAAGAATCAGCAAATTAGAGGATAAGACAGTTAAAATTACAGATGTTGAAGAGCAGCAAGAATGGAGGCTCAAGAAGGCTGAGCACACTTTAATGGAATTATGGGATAACAACAAGAGACCTAATACATGCATAATGGGAATTCCAGAAGGAAATGAGAAAGAGAAAGGGACAGAAAGAATATCTGAAGAAATAATGACAGAAAATTTCCCCAACCTAATGAAGGACATGAATCTACAAATCCAAGAAGCTCAAAGAACCCCAAGCAGGAGAAACCCAAAGAGATCTACACCAAGACACATCATTGTTGTTGCTGTTGTTGTTGTTGTTAGGTGCTGTCAAGTGTAAGTTCCAACACACAGCAACCCTATGTACAACAGAACAAAACACTGCCTGATCCTGTGCCATCCTCACAATTGTTGCTATGCTTGAGTCCATCATTGCAGCCACTATGTCAATCCATCTCGTTGACAGTCTTCCTTTCTTTCACTGACCCTCTACTTTACCATCACAGTTAGGCTTTCAAAAAGTAAAGAGAATATATTGAAAGTAGTGAGAGAGAAGAAGTCCCATACAAAAGATCCCCATAGGATTAAGTGTCAATTTCTCCTCAGAAACACTGGAAGCCAGAAGGCAATGGAATGACATATTTAAAGTGCTAAAAAAAAAAAAAAAACTGTCAACCAAGAATACTACACCCAGAAATACTATTCGTCAAGAATGACAATGAAATTAAAATATTCCCAGACAAACAGAAGCTGAGACAGTTCATATCCACCAGATCGCTCCACAAAAAAATGGGAGTTCTGTAGATGGAAGAATAAAAACACTAGAAAGTAATTCAAAGCTATACATAAAATGAAAGATCCCTAATAAAGGGAAATGCAGGGACAAGTATAAGGGATAGTAATAATACTCATGCTTGATAATTCTAAATAAATATTTTATATTTCATGTTTTTTAATAACAAATACATAAAAAGCAAGGATAAAATTACATTACAGAACACAAGAAATATAAAGATACAATTAGTGATAACAAAAGGGGGAGAGGAATGGTATAGATACAGAATTTCTTATATGTTACTGAAGTTAAGCTGGCACCAATTTACCTTAGAATGTTATAAATACAAGCTGTTAAATGTAATATTCATGGTAACCACTAAGAAAATATATAAAAAACACACACAAAAGGAAGGGAGAAGGAAACGAAAAAGGCTTACTACAATATACCACTGAAACATGAAAGTAAGCAGTAGTAAAGAACAAAGACAAAGAAGGTTTAAGACACACAAACAAATAACAAAATGGCAGAAATAAGTCATTTCTTATTAGTAATTACAGTAAATGTAGGTGGACTCCATACTCCAATAAAAGGCAGAGAATGGCAGAATGGATTTAAAAAACATGACCCAACTATATGCTGTTTACAAGAGATACACCTTAAATCCAAGGACACAAATAAGTTGAAAGTGAAAGGATGGAAAAAAACAGCTCATGCAAATAATAATCAAAAGAGAGCTTGAGGTGGCAATCTTAATGTGAGACAAAGTAGGTTTTAAGACAAAATCTGTTAAAAGAGTTAAAGACGGATATTATATAGTGATAAAACCCCAAACCAAACCCACTGCTGTCGAGTCGATTCCAACTCATAGTGACCCTAAAGGACAGAGTAGAACTGCCCCACAGAGTTTCCGAGGAGCGCCTGGTGGGTTCAAACTGCCGACCTTTTGGTTAGCAGCCGTAGCTCTTAATCATTATGCCAAGGTTTCCACACAGTGATAAAAGGGTCAATTAATCAAGAAGATTTAACAATCATAAATATATATGTTATCCAACATCAGGCCACCTAAATATATAAAGCAAACACTGATAGAATTAAACGGAGAAATAGATAGTTGGAGACTTCAATACACCACTTTCAATACTGGACAGAATATCTGGAAAGAAGATCAACAAAGAAACAGAGGACGTGAACGACACCATAAACCAACAAGACTTAACAGACATATATAGAACACTTAACTCAAAAACAGCACAATAAATATTCTACTCCAGTGTACATGGATCATTCTTCAGGATAGAACACATTTTAGGTTACGAAGCAAGTTCTAATAAATTTTAAAAGACTGAAATCTTACTAAGTATTTTCTCTGAGCACAACAGAGTGAAACTAGAAATCAATAACAGAAAAAAACCTGGAAAATACACAAATATATGGAAATTAAACAACACACTATTAAATGACCAATGGGTCAAGGAAGAAATCATAAATTTCCTAGAGTCAAGTGAAAATGAAAGCACAATATACCAAAACTTGTGGGCTGTACCAAAGGCAGTACTCAGAGAGAAACTTACAGCAATAAATGCATACATGAAAAAAGATCTCAAATTAACAGCTTAACTTGACAACTCTAGGAACTAGAAAGAGAAGAGTAAACTAAGCCTAAACCTGTAAAAAGAAAGGAAATAACAAAGATCAGAGCAGAAATAAATAAAATCAAAAACAGAAAAATAATAGAATCAATAAAACCAGAAGTTGGTTCTTTGAAAAGATCAGTAATATCGACAAACCTTTAGCTAGACTGACAAAAAAAAGAAAAAAGATGCAAATAACCACATAGAAATGAAAGAGGGGACATTACAACTGACCTAGTAGAAATAAAGAGAATTGTGAAAGAATATTACGAACTGTACAGCAACAAACTGGATAACCTAGATGAAATGGACATTTAGAAGCACACAACCTACCCAAACTGACTCAAGAGAAAATAGAAAGTCTCAAAAGACCCATAACAAGTGAAGAGATCAAAAACCTCCCAACAAAAAAAAGTCCTGCACCAGATGGCTTCACCGAGGAACTCTATAAAATATTTACAGAATTGACACCAATACTGTTTAAACTCTTCCAAAAGATAGAGAAGGAAGGAATACTCCCTAATTCATTCCATGAAGCAAACATAACCCTGATACCCAAACCAGACAAAGACATCACAAGAAAAAAAACTACAGGCCAATATCTCTCATGACTATAGATGCAAATATCCTCAAGAAACTACTAGCAAACAGAATCCAACAGCATATTAAGAGTCAAACACCATGACCAAGTAGGATTTATTCCAGAAATGCAGGGATGGTTCAACATTAGAAAATCAATCAACACGATATACCACGTCAATAGAACAAAGGAAAAAACGACATGATCATCTCTTTGGATGCAGAAAAAGCATTTGATAAAATCTAATACCCTTTTTTGATGAAAACCCTAAGAAGACTAGAATAGAAGGGAAATTTCTCAATATGGTTCAGCATATATATGAAAAGCCAACAGCCAACATTATACTTAATGGAGAGAGACTGAAAGCTTTACCCTTGAAATCGGTAACAAGACAAAGGTGCCTGCTTTCACCACTTCTATTCAATATTGTATTCAAAGTCCTAGCCAGAGCAATAAGACAAGAAAAAGAAATAAAAGGTATCCAGATTGGAAAAGAAGAAGGAAAATTATCTCTACTCACAGATGATTGGATCCTATATAGGCAGTCCACAGAATACGAACAAGTTCCATTCCTAACGTCTGTCTTTAAGTCAAATTTGTAAGTAACTGGAAACAGGTACGGTTTGTATCTAACGTCAGTTAAATGTTTGTCTTAGTATACAGTATGTACCTTTCTATGCATAAAAAACATTAAAGAAACACTTCTGGATATACTAAAACATCTTTAACATAATAATAAAATAATAATAATGTTTTGATATGTGTCACAAAGCAGTGGTCATTTGTTATTACAAACGATTGTTTTTTACCTCGAATTTTTAATACAATAGACTTTATGGGGGCTGGTTTGCAACTACGGGCTATATGTAAGTTGGACGTTCATAACTTGGGGACTTCCTGTATATAGAAAATCTCAGAGTCCACAAGAAAACTTCTAGAGCTAATACAGGAATTTAGCAAAGTTGCAGGGTACATGGTCAACAAACAAAAATCAGTTGAGCTTCCACACACCAGCAACGAGAAATCTGAATGCAAAATTAGGGAAACAATTCCATTTACAATAGCATCTAAGAAAATAAAATACCTCGGAATAAATCTAACCAGGAATATGAAAGACTTATACAGTGAAAACTATAAAACACTGCTGAAAGAGATTAAAGACAACTTAAATGGAAAGCTGTTCCATGTTCATGGACTGGAAGACTTAATACTGTTAAGATGTCAATACTACCCAAAGCAATCTATACATTCAATGCAATCCTGATTAAAATTCCAACAGCCTTCTTTACACAAACAGAAAAACTAATCCTCAGCTATACATGGAATGGCAAGAGGCCCTGAAAAGCCAAAGCAATGTTGAAAAAGCAGAACATTTTAAAACATACTGTACAGCCACGGTTACCAAAACAGCCTCGTACTGATATAACAATAGACACACAGACCAACAGAATACAGAGTTCAGAAATAAACCTGCACATCTATGGTCAACTGATTTTTGACAAAGGTGCTAAGTCTATTCGATAGGGAAAGAAGAGTCTCTTCAATAAACGGTGCTGGGAAAATTAGATTGCCACATGCAGAAAAATGAAACAGAATCTATGCCTCACACCATACAAAATAACAAATTTAAAATGGATTAAGGATCTAAAGGTGCAAACTAAAACCACAAAATTCTTAGAAGAGAAAGCATGGACAACGCTGTCAGGTCTAGCTTTCAACAATATTATCTAATATAATAAAAGCACAAACAGCAAAAAACAAGATAAATAAATGGAACCTCATAAAAATTAAAAATTTTGTTCATCAAAAGACTTTACTAAAAAAGTGAAAAGACAAGCTACCGGCAGAAACTATATATATCCCACAAGAAGCTAATAACCAAAATATATATAAAACTTTGACATCTTAACAACAAAAAGACAAATAACCCAATCATAAAATGGGCAAAGGACTTGAATAGGCATTTCATCAAAGAGGACATTCAAATAGCTACCAAACACATGAAAAGACACTCAGCGTCATCAGCCATCAGAGAGATGCAAATCAAAACCACAATGAAATACCATTTTCACTCCCACTACAATGGCTAAGATAAAAAATAACAAATGTTGGTGAGGATGTGGGGAAACTGGGACCCTTAGTGCTGGTAGGAACGCAAAATGGTACTGCTGTTGTGGAAAACAGTGTGGTGGTTCCTCAAAAACTAAAAATAGAACTACATATGACCCAGAAATTCTACTCCTAAGTATACACCCAAAAGAGTTGAAAGCAGAGACTCAAAACAGAGACTTGTAAACCAATGTTCATTGTAGCACTATTCACAGTAGCCAAAAGGTGGAAACAACCTAAATACCCACCAACAGATGAAATGGATAAACAAAAACTACTAAGCCAGTAGGAGAAATGAAGTCTTGATACATGCTACATATGAGTGGAGCTGTTTATGGTGAGTGAAATAAGTCAGTCACAAAAAGGACAAATATTATACGATCTCACTTATATAAAAAGACAAGAAACGGCGAATGTATAGACAACAAACTTTATTAGCAGTTACCGGGGGCAGGAGGGAGAGAGAAAGGAGGGGTTAACAGTGACGGAAATATCACATTGATTATAGGTAAGGCTGCACAGCCAACTACTGTAACTGCTGTCAATAAATTGTACACTTGTAAAAAGTTGAACTGGCAAAAAAAAAGAATATATATATGTATATACACATATATATGTATATATATAGTCTACGTTTCAAGACTTTGTGGCCCCTTATTTTTTGTAAGATTTACCTAGTGTAAATCTGATAAACATTTTACCAGTCATATATGCAAAGAAAAAATTGATACCAAAAATGAGATAATGGAGAAATAACAATAAAAACAGATCTCCTTTGCTTTCAAACAATTTCACACAAAAACATTTTGCAGACAATGACTTTTAATCTATAGATAAAGACTCTAAATGATATTCAAGATACATCACAAATTTGGTTTTAAAATATATTTAAATTTACAATAACTCCAGAACACAATGTGGAAGTACAACCATTATGTGATGACTTCTTAACACTCCAACGGGACAAAGATAATTTTCAAACATGGAAAGTAATTAGTCTTTCTACAATATTAATCCCTAAGAGCTATTCTCCTTTATAAACTACAATATTATTGTCAGTTTCATACACTTTTACTTTATAAAGCACTCCCACAGGAAGAAATTTCTGGAGGTTTTCCCAGATATATACAGCTACATTTTCTGTCGTGCTGTAGAAAAAAATAAAGAAGTTTAAAAGCTAATGATAAAATTTTATGTTCAATATTTACATAGAACAGAGGTTCTAGTTTTTAAAAAATGATTCAACTAAATTTTAGAAATCCCAAATCAATCATATAAAATGTTAAAATCAATTCTTCTTTTTTACTATCTATATAAACAAGATAATAACACTCACCTCACAACATCTGCAAAGTATGGGACATCCAGATCCAGATTCTTATGATCAAGAGGCTTCATAATTGCTTCCTAGAGACAAAACGAAGGGAAAAGATCATTGACTCCATTTATGACTTAAATTCCAGAGTTTTACACCTATTTTTCAATTCTACACCTTACCCTTATCATTTAGCCACTAACTCAATACGTGTAAGTACTCTATCTGTGCCTCACACAGCAATCTTAAAAGTCTAAAGTCATAAGATAAAGTGGCCCAGCTGTCTGTGATTAGTTATCCTCTTGTCACTGAGTGCAAGGAGATGAGAAACCAAAAAGCAGAGGAGAATTCACTGGAGTCTTCTGTAACATAAGTCATTGCGATTCCCAACTCAGTTTAACGCTTCTTGGATTCTGTCCAAAAAGTTACCAGAAACACTTCTCCATTACACAGTCTCACCTACAACACGATGCCACAATATCATCAGGACAAGGCTCCAGTGTGTACTACACTCTAGGAACCAGACTAAGACTAAAATGTAAGTAGTAAATTTTTGCTATGAGAAATTTTAAGAATAATCTTGGGCTCTTAGAAGAAAAAAGTATTGTAAATATGTAAAAACTATTACTTCTTAATGCTTATATATATTAATATAAAGTTTTTCCTTGTCATTAGCAAGAACTGTAATTGCTTTATTCTTTCTAGGTTTTTACTTTTAACTATTATACAAATTCTATGCATTTGTGAAGCAATCTAATTTTCCATATGATATGGTTTCAAGAGGGGTATGTTAACAATAGTAGAGATAGTTTCTTGAGCAAAATCAGGATCATCTAAAAAGAGTATGTCCCAGATCAAACAGCCTTTGAATCAAATCAAATGAAAGGATGCTCCATATGGATATCAAGAAAATAAATACCTTTGCTTTATCTGCAATCCCAGTTCAGGTCCCAAATCCTACACTGAAGCCTCATCTGCAGGGCTTTTTCTAACTTTATTCTATATACCAGGATGAGCCATATTTACTGACAGGAGTGAGTGCTGTCCTTCAGGTAAACAAAGGTGGGAAAAAGTGTAGATGCCTGCTTGGAACACTTCATATTGTTGTCTTGTACTGTACCACACTTTGTGTATATCTACAGTATGTCCCCAATGCATGCAAGAACTCTGTCTTTATAGCTTTCCTAAAGTACCTTGAGCACAGTGCTGTTTGTTCATTCATTCAATCTCTTAGTCATTTATTCAACAACCACTTTCTGAGCACTTATTATTTACCCCCTAGAAAAAGTACTCTGTGGACAAGGGTTATATCTCATTCATCTTTGTATTCCTAGACCTTACTACAAAGATTAATGCAAAGTAGGCAAATGTATTAAATATACAGATGTTAATTAATGTGAAAAAACACATTGCCCTTGAGTCGATTCCGACTCATAGCAAGCCTACAGGACAGAGTAGAACTGCCCCATAGGGTTTCCAAGGCTATAAATCTTTATGGAAGCAGACTGCCACATCTTTCTCCTGCAGAGTGGCTGGTGAGTTTGAACTGCTGACCTTTTGGTTAGCAGTTGAGCACTTAGAACCAATGTGTCACCAGGACTCCTCACTAATGTGACTAATAATTATTAATAACGGCATTTTTATTAAACAAGTACTAATTCTTTTAATTAAAATTAAAATTAAGCAGCAGAGCTGAAGTAAAGAACTAAATGAACAGGTGAAATGTTGACATAATAAACACTAAGCTGGATAGAAGAAAATCTGCTCCCAACTTTGCAAATGACTAAGGATATGATATAGGACAAATCAGTTAACTGTTCAGCATCTCTCCATCTTAATCTATGGAATGAAGAAGTTGGCTTAGATAATCTCTAAGTTTTCTTGCAATGCAAAAATTCTATAATGACACAATCAATAACTTATTTATTGAATACCTTGTGTGTTCATCTGTCAGTGATATGCCCCAGTTGAGTTTATAATAAAGCAAGAGTGAATAAAACAACATGGAGGCATTAAAAATCTATGACCAAAGGCTCAAGGAAAATTCAGAGAAGGAAAAGAAAGCTTCAAGGAAAAAGTTGTGTCTTGAAAAAGGACAGAAATTATTAAATGGAAGAAATCAGTATATTCCAAGCAAGGAACACATGACCAGTATGCTACATTTACTCCTATCACTGTAACACAATTGTGCCTAATTTCCAGCAAGTCACCCAAACAACCTTAGAAGGCCACGAGACTAGTACTTCCAACTACTCCCCCACTCCCACACTCAATTCCACTCACAAGGTCATAGAACTTCTGGAAATATTCAGTTAGGGAGGTGAAAAAAAAAAAAACCCATTGCCTTCGAGTCAATTCCAACTCATTGTTACCCTACAGGATAGAGCAGAACTGCCCCATACGGTTTCCAAGGCTGTAAATCTTTTCAGAAGCAGATAGCCACATCTTTCTCCTATGGAGCGGCTGGGGGGTTCAAACCATTGACCTTTTGGTTAGCAGTTGAGCACTTAACCGCCACACCACCAGGGCTCCTTACCCGTACTTGTTGTCGTTGAGTCGATTCCAACTCATAGCAAACCCTACTGGATAGAGTAGAACTGCCCCATGGAGCTTCCAAGGAGTGCCTGGTGGATTGGAACTGCCAACCTTTTGGTTAGCAACCGAACTCTTAACCACTAAGCCACCAGGGTTTCCATCCAGGGCTCCTTATGGAGCCATTAAGTATTATACTTAAGGGACAGCACATAATAAGCACACAATATTGCCATTACCTCCATATACTCTTTGAGGTCGGTCAAATTCATAACCATTCCTGTAACAGGATCAATCTAAAGAATAAACAAAGCTGAATATTACTACAATAGGCTCTTCACATTTAAACAAACTTGTTATTAAAGACTGTGCAATGTGCAGAGATTGTGCCCACATTTGCCTTCATCCCTGTGACAATCATCGATCTCAGCATGGGAACACCATGTACTTCAGGCACCCTTTCCACTGTATGCTCTTCTGCCTGTCCATATATAGCACATTAAAGACAACACTTTGGAGAGGAGTAGCCTGGAATGACAGCAGCTCACCACACACACAAAAGCAACGAAGAAATACTGACTGGAACAGAGTTTTCAACACAGATTCCACCATGTTAGCTGAAGGACGGCTCAGCAATCTGCACAAACCACATAAATATTTTCAACACGTACCTCTCCATGTACTGTCACCACAACTATGGGAAAGAAAACAAAAATACCAAAAGACCAGCATGACTTTCAACAGATTAACATCCAAACACAAGTTAGCAACATAAATTAACAATTACATCTCCCCACCCAAAGCTATCATTTTCCCGCAAACAGTTGTTCTTTCTGTATCAAACAAAGCAAGACTCAACCAAGACAGAGGAGCTTAGTAGTAGAAGCCAAGGACAAAAAGGGTGTAAATTCAGCTTATGATGTTGATTCCCTATGTGGTAAGGCAATGCTGCCCAATTTCTGCCTGTAAAAACAAAAAATGCACAGGCAGGTTTCCAGCTACACACAGAGTTGGTTCGCTTCCGGATAATCCTTTCTGAGCAAGTAAAACTACTACTAGGCCTTCAACTCTTATCCCTTTACTCACAGTAATATACACAGGGTTTACAGTAATGCTTTGAGAATTAACAAATGCTCATAGAAAGCATTTGAAAAGTCTTGGCGATCAGTGCTTTAAAAATTAATGTTGTTGTTAGCTGCCATCGAGTTGATTCTGACTCATGGCAACCCCATGTGTGCAGAGTAGAACTACTTCATAGGGTTTTCAAGGCTGTGACCTTTTGCAAGCATATCGCCATGCCTGTCTTCCAAAATGTCTCTGGGTGGGTTTAAACCATTATCCTTTTGGCTAGTAGCTGAGTGCTTAAATGTCTGTGCCATCCAGGGACTCATCTAAAAATTAACAACTTTTATATACCATATTTTTACGCAAAGAACACACGCATTATGCTTTTTTTTGCCAACCATGCAAGCCCCTTGTGCATGATTTTCCTAGGCTCGCTATGCATGTTATATGTGTGGGCATGATACTTGCAGGAAAATATGGTATTTATTTTTTTCAGCTCCATACAAACATCATTAGGTATTATGGGATAAGTGAGTAAGTCGAGACTGAGAGACATCACAGATCAAATAACAGACTGCATCCCAATCTTCTAATACTTTGTCTGCTCTTTTACTCCACCACACCATATGCCATCATACTCTATGGCATATGTAGCAGCTTTCTGAGGCATCAGCTGTATCTCAATCAAATCTTCTATCCTTGCACAAATTAATAACTTTTTTAGAAGACTGACGGCAAAGTTTTAGACCTGGCCTATTCTTCTGCCCTTTAGCACATTTCTAGACAATATTCTCCTTTTGTCAGTCATTATTTACTCTAAGAATACAATCTAATTTTAATAGTAGCCTCCGCCAGACCCAATGAGAAGGAAACATGCTGCCAAAAGAATAGTATACACCCTAAGGCCAAGAAAAAAATTATTTCAGCTATTCATCATTTTAGACTATCTGCAACAGAACAGACAATTGAGAGGTAATGGAAGATGCATCCAAACCCGGCATTTTGAACTTCCATTTTCGTTTTGAACTTCCACTTAATTTTTGATTCAACACTCAAAGCACTCCTGCTCTGTCCACAAGGTTTCTTACTCAGTAAGTCTATATTTGCTGAACAATCTTTAATCCTTATTGAAAGGGCTAAAGTCTCATCATTTTTCTCTTACCTTTGTAATTGTGCCCATGGCCATTTGGATTGTTGCATTTCCCAAACAGTTTCAAGTTTTCTTCATCACTCAGAGACTTGCTGACAAAAGAAAAAAGTCAGTATGCTGCAAGTATCACGTTCAGACTCCTTTTCTATTCCTTTCATTTACTACTTGTTCTGACCTTTGAAAAGCTTCACAATTTGTTATTACCTTAACTCACCATATGCGGAGTCAGAAATCAATTTGATTTCATTACTCCAACTATACTGTCAGGAACCAATATACACTCCCTAATTAGACTACTGTACCATACAAATTAGCATAAGTAAACCTTAAATTCATTCCTTTTGTTCCACAACAACAGATTCCAACAAATGATCTGCCCTTGATGGCACTTCCGTTTTTTTTCAATTCAACAAAAACATTTAGAGTATCTACTATGTACTAGGCACACATTGAACGAAGGAAGGGCATATAATGATAAATAAAAGAAGATTCTTGTTCTCAAGTGGCTTCAAATCTCATTGCTCCTGAAAATAATTGCATGAACCCAGTAAGTCTCTTCTTTTAACAATGCCTCAACTGTTTCTTGATGTTAACTTCACCAACAATACTTGAGAAGTATTCAAATTAGTTGACATAAAAAGCTACAATACTTAGCAGGGACTAAGGAGGGTTACTAGCTCCCAGGGGCAATCTCTAAATTGTGCCCCCACCCCCAATTCCAGCACCCAAGAGCAATCTCTAAATTGCCTCCACCCCCAAATTCTAGTACCCACGGGCAATCTCTAAATTGCACTCCCCCCCGCCCGGCTTCCCCACCAATCTCAAGACGAATAGACATTGATAGTGGGCGACACATTAGCAGAAATGCCTTCCCCTACTCCTGTCCAGCTGCCTCAGCCAGGTGTCCTTCATATTTGTGGTGCCCTGATTATCATTCTGTGCCTCATCTGGCACCCCCATGCACTTGCACCCCCAGGGCAAGTGCCCCGCTCTGCATCCCTCCCTCTCCCTATGCCTGATTAGCTGTTGATCCAGACAAAGAACAACTTACTTAATGAATTTTTATACCTATACCCACCCAACCAACTTCTGCATCTTCTATGAGGCCTCACCATCCTCATGTTTGAGCTTCCTATTCAAGATACTCTTTATTTCCCTTACTGTACCCTGCTCATCTACTTCTCAGATTGAGTGCTACAATTCACAAATGTTTTGCACAAAATCATTCCTTGTACTCTCCACAAAACTGGCCAGATTGTAAACCCCAGAAAGTAGGCAGTGATAGGTCTGTTGATCACTGCGGCTTCCATGTCGCCTAGGTCATGACCTGAGCGGCACTCAAGGAATATCTATCCATCAAATGGATGGATGAATTACTATCATTTTGCTGTTGTTGTTGGGTGCCCAACAAAGTTGACTTTGGACTCACAGCAACCCCATGTGACAGAGCAGAACTGTCCCAAAGGGTTTTCTAGGCCATAATCTTAAATGGGGGGAGCCTTGGTGGTGCAGTGGTTAAAGTGCTGGGCCACTAAGCAAAAAGGTCAGTGGTTCAAATCCACCAGCCAGTCTAAGGGAGAAAGTTGTGGTAGTCTGCTTCCCTAAAGATTTACAGCCTTGGAAACCCTATGGGGCAGTTTTACTCTGTCCTATAGGGTGGCTGTGAGTATGAATCGACTGGACCCCAACAGGTTTGGTTAATCTTTAAGCGAGCAGATCACCAGGTCTTTCTTCCATGATGGGTTCTAAACGACAACCTTTTGGTTAGCAACCAAGCACTTAACTGTTGCACCACCAAGGCTCCTTATCCTCATTTTATGGACGAGAAAATGGGAGGCTCAGTGAGTGGGGCTTACTAGTGAATCGTAAATCTATCCTCAGAGTCACTCTAGTGTAATCTGAGAGCCCTAGATTCAAATTCAAACCGTGCTGCTTGCTCTGAGTTGCCTTAGGAAACAATCTCTGGACTCATTTCATCTTCGGTTAAAAGGGAATAAAACTTACCTTGTAATTTTATTTGATACGGTAGCTAATGCTCCTGGCAGATGATGCTAGCTAACATTTATTGAGTGTTTACAATGTGCTGGACACTGTGTAATCTGGCCAAGTTTAACTTCTTTAAACTTTACGGCAACTCATGGAGCTAAACTAAGGAAATCTGAGGGACAAAGAAGCGCCTTCAGGCCACAGAGCTAGTGAGTGGTGCCTCTAGGTTCCCAATCCAGGACGTATTACGGAGTAGTCGGTTCTGTTAACCACCACGCTTTACTGCTTCAAGAACTCGGTCAACTCTAGTTGTCCCTGTTATTTTTGTTATCAATAAAGCTCGGCCGCCACACAAAGCCACCAAGCGCGCGCCCCTCAAGCCTCAGTTCGCAGACGACGCCCCTCCGTCACCATGTCCCCCCCACAGGGGCTCGAACGAAAGCACGTCTGTACGTCCCCCGGCCCCGCCTCCGATAATGTTCTGCAGCAGTGCAGGTGCCCCGCCTCCCACTACTGGCACCTGTAGGCACACCACACCTGTGGAGCCGGTGGCTCGCGCTGAAGAAGACTAAGCGCGACACTTGCGCATGGCGGCGACGGGTGGAGCCGGGCACGCTCATCTTCTCCCGGACTGCGGTAGGCTGCGATGGGAGGTGCCTGCCTCCGCGGCTGCGCAGTGTGGTCCCGCACGTCCCCGGAAGCGCTCCTCGGCTTCTCTCCTACTTGGAGCTGGACTCTAGGCGGTCCCGGCCCCGGGAGCCTACTTCCGTCTGGAAGCAGCTACAAGGGTTCTTCGTATCTGAATCTCCTCCGATAACAAAGAGTTCAGATAGCTAGACATACCTTGGAGCTGTCAGATAAGGGAGGTGGGAACTTAGCGGCCTTGATTTTTATATCTGATCAGCTTTAGGCCACTCAGACTATATAGTATTTCCCAGGTATTGACTACATCAGAATACTTTCTAACAGGCAGTGGTTTCACAAACGCTTTAATCCGTTTAAAGCAGGAAAATACAACAAAAAGTAAAAGGGTAGAAGAAATTTCTGAGAAATTGCTTTTATTACTTGATTGCTTTAGTAAAATATTGCACTGCATTCACAGAGTTCTGGCTGTAAATTATTTAATTAAAACTGGCTCTGTATAGGAGCCCTGGTGGCGCAGTGGTTTAAGAGCTCAAGCTGCTAACCTAAAGGTTGGCAGTTCGAATCCACCAGCCGATCCTTGGAAATCTTATGGGGTAGTTCTACTCTGGGTCACTATGAGTCAGAATCGACTAGATGGCAACCGATTTGGTTTGGGTTTTGGTTTAGTTCTATATAAGGCTACCCACCAGAGTCATACTCAGTGACCCTAACTAACCAATAAGCAAACAACATTCCCCTTAACTTTCAATACTTTGAGATCAACAGCCATTTAGATGTAGTGTCTACTTTACTGGTGCAACTGTCTGCACCTAGTAAGGCAAGGCTTTTTTCTACTAAGGCAGGACTAAGTAGGCTCACTTCCCTTAAGAGATAACATAGAGTATACAAAAGGACATATATTGGCAAGGTAGCCCCTATATCAGTCACCTTCTAGTTCTTATTCATTCATTAACAAGTGTTTACTTAACATCTCTTAAATGCCAGGCACTCTGCTAAGTGCCAGAGACACAAAGATGAATAACAAACACATGGTCCCTGTACTCATAGAGTTCAGTTTAATGTGGGAGCCGAACACAGAAACAATACCAAGACAAACTAAAAAAAGACTAATTCTGCCTCAGAAAGCAAAAGCTTCAAAGAGGAGATGATTTTTAAGTTAGATTTTAAAGGAGTTCCCCAAGTGGATAAGAAGAGATGAGAATTTCAGAAAAAGAAAATAGAGTAAGCAAAGGAAACGTGGACAAGCGCAGCTCATTTAATGCATAGTGACAAGTTCTTGACGGCAATGGGGAGACAGGTGAGAGATGAGACTGGAAACATAGATTGGGGACCAAATTATTGAAGAGCCTGGAATGTCACTTTAAGTATAAAGCAGAGGAGGCTGCACTCCCTTCTTACCTCTCTCTTAGTTCCTTGCTAAGAGAAGGGAATTCTTATCTGATTGAATCTCATTTCCAGACACTCACTGGGCCTTGTTTACTCTCAGGCAGGGTCACAATGTGTTAAAAGTCCCACACATAGTTGTAGCTTATTCTCTGGTGCTATGCTTTGAGGAATAAACTGGGCCAAAGTCCCCAGTCCCATCCCTCCTCCAGGTAGGCCTGGTCATCTTACTCACTGTTCTGTTGTACTTCTTGCTTCCCTGTAGTAAGCTGACCCAGAGGCTGGCCCCTTCGGATAGGCTAGGCCATCTCTCTCTCCTTTTTCCCCTCACTTGTGCACCACATACTTCCTTTCCTGGTGTCTCTGGACACTGGCTGTTGATAAGAGTTGGGCTTAGGGATAGGAAGAAGAAGAGGTGCTGCCTCGGCTTTGAGCCTTACTTAGTTAAATGTTCACTCACATATTACCAAAATGTTCTACACTGGATTACCAGGCATACATGCTTAGATTACAAAATGTCATTGATTGTTTTTTGTCTTCTCCTTCAGGCAGGGCCAAGGGAGAATTCAGGCATCCTTGGAGCAAAATCTTATGATTATATTGCTAACCTTTATATGTTTGAACTTCACTCATTGTGTATTAGGATGGATTAAAGGTTTTTAAACAAAGGAAAGATATGATTAGGTCTGTGTGCTTTCCAGATATCAGCCAGCATGGTCTTCACCCTTAAGGTCTAGGTAAGACAGATCAAACTTCCATGTCATGTCACGGGAGAGGACAATGCCTTTTCAGGGACTTCTGTGAAATATCAGGGGACTTGGGTTCTCACGGTTACTACAGGCTTTAAGCTGAGTTAGTTCTGTTTAGGCATCTTCTTATGTTTAGGCAGCCATTCCAAACCTGCTGTTGCTGTTCTGCATCTCACCAATCCAGACATGGAACTTAGCCCTTTTACTTTATTGCCACAATGCAAAACCCCCCATATGGCATTTGTACATGTACAACACTTCACTGAAGATGATAGTGTTTGTGAAGCTTGAATAACTCTTAAGGAAAATTACGGAACTGATGTGTTGGACCAGGACTGTGTAGTGAGCCTAAATGAGGTTAGAGACCATGAGTTCACAGTTGCCATCTGGGGGGAGTTGTTGTAGCTGCTGTTGGTCGGCCCCTGACTAATGGTGACCCCATGTAAAAGGAAACTAAACACTGCCCAGTCCTGTGCCATCCCGATGATCGGTTACAGATCAGACCATTGTGATCCATAGAGTATTCACTGGCTGACTTTCAGAAGTAGATCGTCAGGCCTTTCTTCCTAATGGATTTTAATCTGGAAACTCCACTGAAACCTGTTCAGCATCATAGCAACATGCAAGCCTTCACTGACAGATGGGTGGTGGCTGCACATGAGCCGCATTGGCCAGGAATCTGTGTGGAAGGCGAAAATTCTCCCACTGAACCACCAGTGCCTCATGTTTGGGGGCTATTCTAGCAATATTCAACATGCAGAGGGAGAGTGGACAGTTTAATTGGTCCAGGATTTAGAGTTCAGCCAGAGGAGGGGCGTATAACTGAAAGAAAAGGGAGCAAGGGATTTCGAAGGTGTTGGCAAGAGTGTGGTTTAAGTGACAGATTTTGAGATCTAGACTGGTTAAGGCTGTTGGTGAAAAACAAAGCCCCAGTGGGGTTTAGATTATATGGTCTCTAGTGCCACCTGTTGTCCAAATAAATGAAGAACTACGAGCTTTCATCAATCCCTGGAGAACTGTGCACCAGGAGATTAGAAAAAATACTTGATTTTAGTGATGCTCCTCAAAACAACCACTTCTCAAGGCCAAGCTGGGGGCAGGGAGGGGGTGATAATGGGTGGTGCTTGGAAGGGTTAATGCAACTGCAGTGATATCTGCTGTGGACAGCAGAGAAATGGCCCGTTTAGAAGGCGCCTCCAAGCATGTTATAGTGGGGTTCCTGTCATCTATGAGTACCTTAGCACCAATGGTAAGAGGCAGAAAAAAACAAGGTGCTTTTCAGATCTATATTCAAAATCTACAATCTGTGATCATTTATATTTTTTCTCACAAGTTTGAAGACCTGGGTCACCCACATATCTGGTGGTGGTAATGATTCAGTTTTAGTTTTCCTTTCATGTATTCATTTTATTACTCAGAGGGAGATGTTGTTGTTGTTGTTAGGGGTCATCCAGTCAGTTCCGACTCATAGGGATCCTAAGTGCAACAGAACGAAACACTGCCTGGTCCTGCACCAACCTCACCATCGTTGTTATGCTTCAGCCCATTGCAACAGCCACTGTGTCAATCCGTCTTGTTGAGGGTCTTCCTCTGTTTCGCTGACCCTCTACCAAGCATGATGTCCTTCTCTAGGGACTGGTCCCTCTTGATGACATGTCCAAAATATATGAGACGAAGTCTCGCTATCCTTGCTTCTAAGGAGTATTCTGATTGTACTTCTTCCAAGAGAGATTTGTTCATTCTTCTGGCAGTCCATAGTATATTCAGTAGTCTTTGCCAACACCGTAATTCAGAGGCATCAACTCTTCTTTGGTCTTCCTTATTCATCGTCCGGTTTTCACATGCATATGAGGCAATTGAAAACACCATGGCTTGGGTCAGGCACACCTTAGTTCCTAAAGTGACATCTTTGCTTTTTAACACTTTAAAGAGGTGTTTTGCCACAGATTTGCCCAATGCAATGTATCTTTTGATTTCTTGACTGCTGCTTCCATGGCTGTTGATTGTGGATCCAAGTAAAATTAAATCCTTCACAACTTCAATCTTTTCTCCATTTATCATGATGGTGCTTATTGGTCCAGTTGTGAGGATTTTTGTTTTCTTTATATTGAGGTGTAATCAACATACATACTGAAGGCTGTGGTCTTTGATCTTCATTGGTAAGTACTTTAAGTCCTCTTCACTTTCAGCAAGGAAGATGGTGTCAACTGCATGTCGCAGATTGTTAGTGAGACTTTCTCCAATTCTGATGCCGCGGTTTTCTTTATATAGTCCAGCTTCTCGGATTATTTGCTCAGCATACAGGTTGATTTAAAATAAAAAAAAAAAAAAACTCATTACTGTCGAGTCCATTCGACTCATAGCAACCATATAGGACAGAGTAGAACTGCCCCATAAGGTGTCCAACGAGCAGCTGGTGGATTTGAACTGCTGATCTTTTGCTTAAAAGCCAAGCTCTCAACCACTGTGCCACCAGGGCTCCCACAGATTGAATAAGTATGGTGAAAGGATACAACACTGACACACATCATTCTTGAATAAACCACGCAGTACCACCTTGTTCTGTTCAAATGTCTGCCTCTTGATCTATGCACAGGTTCCTCATGAGCACAATTAAGTGTTCTGGAATTTCCATTCTTTGCAACGTTATCCATAATTTGTTATGGTCCACACAGTCAAATGCCTTTGCATAGTCCATAAAACACAGGTAAACATCTTTTTGGTATTCTCTCCTTTCAGCCAAGTACAATCTGACATCAGCAATGATATCCCTTGTTCCATGTCCTTTCTGAATCTGACTCGAATTTCTGGCAGTTCCCTCTCGATGTACTGCTGCAACCACTTTTATATGCTTTTCAGCAAAATTTTATTTGTGTGCGATAATAATGATATTGTTCAATAATTTCCACATTCTGTTGGATCGCCTTTCTTTGGAATGGGTACAAATATGGACCTCTTCCAGTCAGTTGACCAGGTAGCTGTCTTCCAAATTTCTTGGCATAGATGACTGAGCACCTCCAGAGTTGCATTAGTTTGTTGGAATACCTCAGTTGGTGTTCCATCAATTCCTGGAGCCTTGCTTTTTGCCAATTCCTTCAGTGCAGCTTGGACTTCTTCCTTTGGTACCATTGGTTCTTGATCATATGCTACCTCCTGAAATGGCTGAATGTCAACCAATTCTTTTTGGTACAGTGACTCTGAGTATTCCTTCCATCTTCTCTTGATGTTTCCTGCATCATTTAATATTTTACCCGTAGAATCCTTCAGTATTACAACTCGAGGCTTGAATTTTTTCTTCAGTTCTTTCAGCTTGGGAACTGCCAAGCGTGTTCTTCCCTTTTGGTTTTCTAACTCCAGGTCTTTGCACATGTCATTATAATACTTTAGTTTGTCTTTTCGAGCTGCTCTTTGAAATCTTCATCTCAGCTCTTTTACTTCATCATTACTTCCATTCGCTTTAGCTGCCTGACATTCAAGAGTAAGTATCAGAGTCTCTTCTGACATCCCTTTTGGTCTTTTCTTTCTTTCCTGTCTTTTTAATGACCCCTTGCTTTCTTCATGTATGATGCCCTTGATGTCATTCCATAATTCGTCTGGTCTTCAGTCATTAGTGTTCAATGTGTCAAGTCTATTCTCGAGATGGTCTCTAAATTCAGGTCAGACTTTGGTTTTCATGGATTTGTTCTAATTTTTTTCAGCTTCAACTTGAACTCGCATATGAGCAATTGATGATCTGTTCTGCAGACAGCCTCTGGCCTTGTTCTGATTGATGATATTGAGCTTTTCCATCATCTGTTTCCACAGATGTAGACGACTTGATTCCTGTGTATTCCATCCAGCGAGGTCTACGTATATAGTCATCGTTTATGTTGTTGAAAAAAGGTATTTGCAGTGAAGAAGTCATTGGTCTTGCAAAATTCTATCATGCAATCTCTGGCATCATTTCTATCACCAAGGCCATATTTTCCAACTACCGATCCTTCTGCTTTGTTTCCAACTTTAAAATTCCAATCACAAGTAATTATCAATGCATCCTGATTATGTGTTTGATCAATTTCAGACTGTAGAAGTTCGTAAAAATCTTCGATTTCTTCATCTTTGGCCTTAGTGGTTGGTGCGTAAATTTGAATAATAGCCATATTAACTGGTCTTCCTTATAGGCATATAGATATTATCCTATTACTGACAGCATTGTACTTCAGGATAGATCTTGAAATGTTCTTTTTGACGATGAATGCAACACCATTCCTCTTCAAGTTGTCATTCCCGGCATAGTAGACCATATGCTTGTCTGATTCAAAATGGCCTATACCAGTGCATTTTAGCTCACTAATGCCTAGGATGTTGATGTTTATGTGTTCCATTTCACTTTTGACGGTTTCCAATTTTCCTAGATTCATACTTCGTATATTCCACTTTCCAATTATTATTGGATGTTTGCAGCAGTTTCTTCTCATTTTAAGTCATGCCACATCAGCAAATGAAGGTCCCAAAAGCTTGAGTCCATCCACATCATTAAGGTCGACTCTACTTTGAGGAGGCTGCTCTTCTCCAGAAGTACTGAGTGCCTTCCAACCTGAAGGGCTCATCTTCTGGCACTATATCAGACAATGTTCCACTGCTATTCATAAGGTTTTCACTGGCTAATTTTTTCAGAAGTAGACCATCAGGTCCTTCTTCCTAGTATGTCTTAGTCTGGAAGCTCAACTGAAACCTATCCACCAGTAGTGACCCTGCTGGTATTTGAAATACCGGTAGCTTAGCTTCCAGCATCACAGCAACACGCAAGCCACCACAGTACGACAAACTGACAGACGCATGGGGCAGAGGACAATACAGCCAGTAAATGTAAATTTAAAACCCTCTTCAAAAGGCTGTATCAACACTTGCTTAATGTTTTCAAAGAAGAGCAGTAAGAAAATATAAAACCGTAAGTATGTCATGAATTCTGTTTTTGACAGAAATTTAAAACTCAAGTGTCTATGGTTTGGAAGGCAGGGTGCCTTTTTGTTCTCTCTGTTGTACAGAAAACATTCATTTCACATCTAGTTCCCAGACCTTGTGGTTGTCCCATCAGATGGGTACGAAGGTACCATGGAACCCATAAGGCATTTGCACAGGCACTTCTGCTCTGCCCAGTTCTTGAAAGTTCTTGGCATCTATGACCAAGGAGAAAATTGCTTTCATCCTAGAAAAGAAAATACAATACTGAAAATGCCCTTTGATTTCATTAAAAGTCTGTCTATCTTCTCCACTAGGCTGAAAAAATTCCTAAGGGCAGAGAGCATTTCTTACTCATCTTTGTATCTATCCCTAGCACCTAGCACAGTGCCTCGCCTATCCTATCCACTCACTAAATGTTTGATGAATTGCCGAATTGTACTGAAAAGGAAATCACGGCTGAAGAGGTTCATTCCTAGAGCAAAGAAAAAGTTGTTTATATCAGTCACCTTTGATCTTAAGGATCTTTTTACTTGCCCCTTTCCAATCTCCTAAGAGGCATAGAAATTCTTTCTTCTAAATTAGAAATGCCTCCATTTTGTGTTACTTTGGAGCTGTTCTATAGGCAGCATTGCAAGGCAGACTGAGATTTGCCCTAGTCTAATTACAGGAGTGGCAAACGCATAACATGAGGACTGAATCCTCCTAAGCCCACGGCAGACATCAGTAATTGATCACAGCACTTTTCTCACCGAACCCTTGCTGTGTGATGAATTACTTAGTATAGCCTTTCTCGCCATGGTCTTATAATTCCCACCCAGGTGATAGGGCAGGAATGTGCAAATAAGATAATTGTGGACCACCAAGGGATTGGTCAGTTTTGCCTTAAAAGAGAGCCAATTCCAGGGCAGAGAGAAGAGCCCACCACCACCAAGGAAGGAGAGACCAGCAGCAGAGACTCACAGCAGATATTCGCAAGAGAGACCCGCAGGAAAAGGCAGAGTGGGCTTCCTAGCCCACGGAGTGAGAAAGCTGAGTGCCTTTGGGCAGAGACTGACAGCCAGGGAGAAGCCTACACCTGACGCATGAATTTGGGACTTGCCAGCTTCCACAACCTCATGAGCCATTTCCTTTATACAGTTGGTGAGTTCTGTGAGACGTTGCAGTGAATTAGGGAACCAAAGACAGGAAGGAGAGTACTGAGGCTAGAGGGAGTAATTGATGTTACAGATGATAGAGCACTACAGCAGCTTGGAAAAGCTGGACATTTGGGATATCTTTGACCTCCGCCTCATAGGAACCAGCTTTGTGCGGATCCTTACAAAAGAAATTATTCCTTTAACACTTAAAAGGTCTCAGGATCCCACACTCCAGGTAGCCACTAATAACTGATCAAAATTGGCACTCAAAGTGAACCAATTTGCCACAAGGTTGACTAGACAAGAAATCATATATCAACATTATTGAGACAACAGTCCAGGGCTTATGGTATTGAACTTTTGGATCAGTTAATTGAAATTGGCAGCACAGATGATGATAAGAACATAAGAACATTAGACTAGAAGTTAGAAGATTCAGATTTAAGTACTGGCTTTATCATTATGAGATCTGATGCTAGTCTCTTTTAACTTCTTTAAATTACAAGTTCCATATGCTTAAAATGGTGTTTCACAAAGTTGTTTTGATGTCTAAATAAGTAAGAAAATAGTTTGTAAATAATAAATTCCTATGCAAATGGACATTATTATTATGGTTCTACAAATAGAACTCTAAAACAATAATAAACTATGGATTATGGTTTTAAAAAAAAAAACCATTGCTACCAAGTCATTCCTACTCATAGTGACCCTATAGAATAGATAAAAACTGCCCCATAGAGTTTCCAAGGACTTAATCTTTATGGAAGCCCCATCTTCCTCCCACGGAGCAGCTGGTGGGTTCTACCCACCGACCTTTTGGTTAGCAGCTCAGCACTTAACCACTGCACCACCAGGATTATGATAAAAGAGTATGTAAATAGTACAGAGAGGAAGAGAAGGGAGAAGGTGCCATTTTGGAATCAAAATAAACTATCAATGTTGTTGGGTGCTGTGGAGTCGATTCTAACTCATTGTGACCCCATGTGACAGAGTAGAACTGCCCCATAGGGTTTTCTTGGCTGTAATCTTTACAGGAGCAGATCACCAGGTCTTTCTCCCATGGAGCCACTGGGTGGGTTCAAACCAGGCCAACCCTTTGGTTAACAGCTGAGAGCTTATAACACTCAAATGGTTTATGCTACTTTATTTCTTGACTGAAGACAGGGAAGTAACATTTACCTGGTTGGGGGTGATCATCACAGAAAGAATAACCCCAACATCTTCTTCACTGGCTCCTGGTACTGGAACAAAAACAGGTTCTGAGGGACAAAAGCCATCTTCTCTCCAAACCTGCAAATCCTAAAAAAATATTTGATAAAAAAGTCAGGTGTGAGCTGGAAGCTTTCTATAGTTTTTGTCACTACCAGCATGAATTTGGCTGTCAATATAATATTCCAACAGGAAAAATATCAGGCTTACTAAGTTGAATATAGAGGGAGAGGGGGAACTTTTGTGTAATTATAATTTCCCATCAACCTGAAATATAGGCACCCAAACAACATTCACCCCCAGTTTCTCCCAAAATAATATCAAGCATAGAGTTATTTTTCTGGGCTCAGGGTTCATTTAGATTCCCTAGAGGGAATATATTTCTAATCTAGATGATTCCATGGTTCTCAAACTTAATAAAAGTAAAATGGCTGAGCTGCTTAAATATTAAGGAATCTCAAAAGCTACCTTAAACAAAACAGAAACTAATTCAAAGGACAGAAAAGGAAAGAGATTGCCAGGAGTTTAAATTACAGTGTAAAATAAGCACACTTTAACCCATCATAAGAATGCTAGCTACTATTACTGAACATTTTGGTTAAAGATTCTATAACAGAATCCTGATCAAAATGGGGAAAATGCAGAATTTCTAATTCTCATGAAACTCAGGCTTTCTGGAGCCATGGAGGCTAGATGAACCCCTGAAACTATTGCCCTGAAATGATCTTTAAACCTTAAACCACAAATATCCCCTGAAGTCTTCTTAAAACCAAACAATAATTTAGCTTACCTAGTAAAAAATGTCTGCCTTGAGCGTTAAGCTCTTTTAAGAACTATCTATATGGGATCAAAGTGACAACAGCAACTCAAAAGAATAGATAGGAATCCTAGGAGGCAGTGAGTTTCTGTTAATGGGGGAGGAACAACTCAGGAAAGGAGGGTGTGAATGGCTGTACAACCCAAAGAATGTAATTAATATCACTGAATTGTACATGTAGAAACTATTGAATTGGTGTATATTTTGCTGTGTATATTCTCAACAACAAATTTTTTTTAAAAAAAAGAATAAGCACATTTTCCTCTCCTGAAATATTGCAAGATGGAGAACAAATCGCACAATTTATCCCAGGTTTCCTCTGTTTAAAAGAGACCTGACATTTAGAAAATGAGTTCTTCCATGACCAAAGTTTCAGATCCTTTTCTCATTCAGCTTTCTGCCAATGTGATTTGGGTAAATAGATCTCTGGACTCAATGATCTCTGAAACATCATAGTTTTAGAGGTACCTTTTCCTGTAAACATAATAGAAATGGCTAACCTTTACTAAGTCCTTACATATGCCAGCCAATGTGCGAAGTGCATTAGCTCATTTAATCCTCACAATAAGCCATTGCTTTCCTCATTTTACAGATGAAGAAACCGAAACTTAGAAGAATTGGTAGCCAACTGGAGCTCGTAGCTAGCAATTGGGTAATCTGTGGTTTAAACCTATGCAGTCCAAGTCCAGAGGCCATATTCCTGAACACCATACTATACTGCTGCCCAACAGGCGTGTTTGAGACAAAATTCTGATCCAGACACCACGAAGAAAAAAAATAGTCCTGTAATGTTTAATGCCACTCTCTCTTCTACCAACAAACAACAACTCTGCAGTTTCATCCACACATTCATACAAATGCTTAAGAAATTTCAAGATCCCATCTTGAAAAAAACATTGTTTTATAATTCACAAACACACCTGTAGCCTACATCTAAGTGGGTCTCTATCATAACCAGAACATGAATGACGCTACTGAATGTTCACGACAGAATGCCATCTATATGTCTATCACAGGTGTCTTCCGTAATTTACAAGTACTACTTTAGTACAGCACACAGCATAGATTTGATATATAGACTCAAGTCAACCTGCTTCAGGTTGAATCTTGACTCTACCTTTTGCTAGCTATTGACCTTGAGCAACTTACTTAACCGCTCTTTGTTTTGGTTTCCTCTAGTACCTACCTCACAGATGAGATTTGATGAAACAATCCCAGACCCATTGCTGTCAAGTTGATTCCGACTCATAGCAGCCCTATACGACAGAGGAGAACTGCCCCATATGGTTTGCAAGGCTGTAAATCTTTACGGAAGCAGACGGCCACATCTTCCTCCTGCAGAGCAGCTGGTGGGTTCAAACTACCAGTCTCTTGGTTAGCAGCCAAGTATGTAACCACTGTGCCACCAGGGCTTGGGTCTAAGCATATATTATGCATATGTTATTATACTAATTTGTGAATAGTAAGAGTTAAATAAATATTAGTTACTACAATTATTATTAAAGAATACAACCATGCTGTGGAGAGACTGGAACACTTATGCACTGCTGGTGGGAATGTAAAATGGTACAACCACTTTGGAAATTGATTTGCTGCTTCCTTAAAAAGCTAGAAATAGAAGCACCATACAATCCAACAACCGTACTCCTTGGAATATATCCTAGAGAAATAAGAGCTGTCACACGAATAAATATATGCACACCCATGTTCACTACAGCACTGTTCACGATAGCAAAAAGATGGAAACAACCTAGGTGCCCATCAACAAATGAATGGATAAACAAATTACGGTACATATACACAATGGAATATTACACAACAATAAAGAACAATGATGAATCTGCGAAACATCTCCCAACATGGATGAATCTGTCAGGCATTATGCTGTGTGAAATTAGTAGCAAACGGATAAATATTGTATGAGACCACTATTGTAAGAACTCAAGAAAAGATTTAAACACAGAAGAAAACATTCTTTGATGGTTACAAGGGTGGGGAGGGAGAGAAGGGGAATTCACTTTCTAGATAGTAGATAAGAATCATCTTAGGTGAAGGGAAGGACAACACATAATACAGGGGAAGTTAGCACAACTGGACTAAACCAATAGCTAAGAAGTTTCCTGAACACAATCAAACACTTCGAGGGACAGAGTAGCACGGGCTGGGGTTTGGGGACCATAGTTTCAGGGAACATCTAGGTTAACTGGCATAACAAAGTTTTTTAAGAAAATGTTCTGCACCCTACTTTGGTGAGTGGCATCTGGGGTCTTAAAAGCCAGCGAGCAGCCATCTAAGATGCATCAATTGGTCCCAACCCACCTGGAACAAAGGATAATGAAGAACACCAAAGACACAAGGAAAATATTAGCCCAAGAGACAGAAAGGGCCACATAAACCAGAAACTGCATCAGCCTGAGACCAGAAGAACTAGATGGTGCCCGGCTACCACCAATGACTGCCCTGACAGGGAAAACAACAGAGAGTCCCTGACAGAGCAGGAGATAAGTATGGAGCAGAACTCAAATTCAT
>NW_004444030.1:8063809-8078243 GCF_000243295.1 Trichechus manatus latirostris | reverse complement strand
TCCCTGACAGAGCAGGAGATAAGTATGGAGCAGAACTCAAATTCATGTAAAAAGACCAGACTTCATGGTCTGACTGAGACTGGAGGAACCCTCGAAGCCATGGCCTCCAGATGCTCTGTTAACCCAGAACTAAAACCATTCCCAAAGCCCACTCTTCAGACAAAGATTAGACTGGACTATAAAACATAAAATAATACTCATGAAGAGAGTGCTTCTTAGTTCAAGCAGATAACACGAGACCAAATGGGTGGCTCCTGTCCAGAGGCAGGTTGAGAAGGCAGGAAGGGACAGGAGCTGGTTGGATGGACACGGGAAGCACAAAGTGGAAAGGGGGAGTGTGCTGTCACATTATAGGGTTTACAACTAGTGTCACATAACAATATGTGTATAAATTTTTGTATGAGAAATTAACTTTAACTGTAAACTATGACCTAAAGCATAGTAATAAAAAAAAGAGTGCAACCATGAGTTTATTGCCAAATAGCACTTGCAAAAGGTTTGCTTGAGATATCCAGTATTTGTGAGAAATAATTAAGTTATGTAATTATTAAGTTAATTAATAATATTACTTAATTATAGTTAATTTATTAAATAATTATATCTTAATTTGTTCTGTTAATATTTCTATACTGTTTCAAATACAATTATTAATGGTAAGTATAAATAATCAATGGTAATTATTCATTCAATGTGTACAGTATCCAAAATTAATACTCTAAGCCAGTGCTGTCCAATAAAACTGTCTGCAATGATGGAAATGTGCTGTACTTTCCCATACTGTAGCCACTAGCCACATATGGCTACTGAGTACTGGAAATGTGGCTACAGTAACTGAGGAACTAAATTTTTTATTTTATTTAATTTTAAGTAATTTACAAAGCTATATGTGGCTAGAGGCTACCGTACTGGACAGTACTGCTATAAATTATTGCTATCTTAAGTTATATCATAATAATTAACATGCCTAGTTCATATTACCACCATCTCATGCAGGCATGTTTTTACTGAGTAAAGATTTAGTGCTATTTTTAAGCATCATAAAGGGTTAGCATTTTAAAAATTATTTTTAATTTAAATATTTTTTTCTTTTGAAAAACCACAGCTGAACAAAAAGAGACTTCCAATAACAGTGAATTAAGTAATGTGGATCAACTTTCCCACTAAGAACAGCTAGAAAAGCTGGACAAAATATTTAAAACCACTGCTTAATGGCATTGGTGACATAGAAAGGCGGTGAAGAACAACAGGGCCAAGATTTGGAAGAAAGGAGGTCCATAGCGATGAGCTAGGTATTGGGGACAACTTTTCCTCTAAGAACATCTGCTGCTTTTAGGGAGAGATAGCTGGGAGGCTGAGAAACTGAGTTTTGTTTTTGTTTTTTTTTTTTAATTACATTTTTATTTTGAAATAATTGCAGCTTCACATGCAGTTGTATAAAATAATAAGACAGATCCTGTGTATCCTTCACCCAGTTTCCCCAATGATAACATCTTGCACAACTAGAATACAATATCACAATTAGGAAATATAACATTGACACAATCCATCAATCCTACTCAGATTTCACTAGTTTTACAGGCACTCATTTGTGTGTGTGTGTATGTGTGTGTGTATTTAGCCCTATGCAACTTTATCATATGTGTAAATTCACGTGACCACCATCACAGTCAAGATACAGAACAGTTACATCACCATAACGATCCTTTGTGCTACCCTTTTATCAGGATAGCACCAACTTCCCCACTCCTCATCCCTAAGGAGAAGAGATTTTGAAAGTTTTGAGGTACAAAAGTTAGAGTTCAGGGGCTTCCAAAAAGGGGGAAGCCTTGGTAAACTTCCAACTCCTTGAGTTCGGAACCCATAGGTCTACGCCCTACAAATAGGGGTAACAAGAAATAGTCCAGCTCTTGCAGAGACTGATTCCTGCTTCAAATGATCTCAATCCCTATAACTGAATTAAGACTATCTGGAATTAACAATGTATCCCAGCCATCTGCCAGAAGTAAATGAAAATCTCTAGAGGAAAAAACATCATCCTGGGTATCAAAATATTTCTACAATTTTTCAAATACAATGTTCTGCATAAAATAAAAAATAATGGAGTTATCAGACTTTAACTATTCTGAGTATGTTTGGAATGAAAGTCTGATAAATTAAAGCCTAATAACTCTATTATCTGGATCCCCTGTGGCTCTCTATCATCTGTTGTAAATGTTTTAAAATCTAGAATTATAGCAAAGAACTAGAAATTATAAAAAGAGAATGAAATGAAAATTCTAGAACTGAAAAATGCAATGAATTTAAGAACTTAGTGATTAGGTGTAATAGAACAGACACAGCCGAAGCGAGAGTTTGTAAACCGTATGATAGATAAGAAGAAAAGATGCTTAGAGAGAAGAAAGGGTAGAAAATACTAAAAAGAATATAATCAGAAGAAGGATACAGTGAAAAGGCTAACATAAGTATACTGCAGTCCCAGAAAGGAGAGAAAGGATGTACAGATGCAATATTTGAAGAAATAATAGGTAAGAAATTTCAAAACCAATGAAAGACATCAAACCATAGATTCAAGATTCCCTACAAAACCAAAATAAGTCAATTAATCAAAAGAAAATGATATTGAGAGATACCACAGTACAAGTGCACAAAATCAAAGAGAAAATCTTAAAAATAGCCAGAGGCGGGGGAAAGACAGATTAACTTTAAAAGAGCAATGATTAGACAGACAGCTGATTTCTCAACAGAAATCAGAAGACAATAAAGTGATATCTTTAAAAGTGTCAAAAGAAAATAACAATCTAGAATTCTTTCTCCAACTAAAACATCCTTTAAAAAGGAAGACAAAGATATTTTTCAGACAAATGAAAATAAAGAATTCATTACTAGCATATGTGCACTAAAGGAAATACTAAAGGATGTACTTCAGTCAGAAAGCAAATTATTCCAGATGGCAGTTCAGAGAGGCTAGAAAGAATTAAAAGCAACAGAAAAGGTATGGATGTGGGTAAATGGGTAGTATGGGTAATTATGACTGCATGAAACAACAATAATAATGCCTTGTAGGGTTTTATACACACACATAGATATATACACATATATGTACATATATTTTTTAATATGCAAAAATAGAGTATATAAATCAGGAGTAGAGTAAATGGATTTGAAGTATTCCAGGGTCCTTGCATTGTCTGGAAAGAATCAATCTATAATATACTTTGATAAGTCAAGGATCTTTATTTTAATCTCCAAAATAACACTAAAAGAACATATAACTAGTAATCTAATGGGCAGGGTAAGGGTGAGGTTTTGGGGGAGAGGCTGGGGAATGGAATAATAAAATATACTCAACTAATACAGAGAAGGCAGGAGGAGAGAAAAAACTAGTGGGATAAACAGGAAGCAAAGAGTAAAATGGTATATTTAAATCCCAATACTGATTCAAATAAATGCCCAATTAAAAGTCAAGAATTAGAACATGGATTTTTTAAATATATGCTACTTAAAAGAGAAACACTTAGAAAGATTAAAAGTAAAAGGATGGAAAAGTTAAGTGTGCAAACCCTAAGAAAAAAATGGACTTTAAGGCAAAAAGCATTGTTGCTGTTGTTGCTGCGGTTGTTGCTGTTCTTGCTATTGTTGCTGCTGTTGTTCCTATTGTGGTTGTTGCTGCTGCTGTCGTTGCTCCTGCTGCTACTGTTGCTGTTAGTATTGTTACTGCCGGTGCTGCTGGTGCTGTTGCTGTTGCTGCTGTTGCTGCTTGTGTTGTTGCTAATGTTGTAGTGGCTGTTGCTGCTGCTGTTGTTGCTGTTGTTGCTGTTGCTGTTGTTGCTGTTTCTGTTGTTGCTGTTGCTGCTGTGGCTGCTGTTGCTGCTGCTGTTGTTGCTGTTGCTGCTGCTGCTGCTGTTGCTGCTGCTGCTGCTGTTGTTGCTGCTGCTGCTGCTGTTGTTGCTGTTGCTGCTGCTGCTGTTGTTGCTGCTGCCATTGTTGCTGCTGCTGCTGTTGCTGTTGTTGTTATTGCTGTGGCTGCTGTTGTTGCTGTGGCTGCTGTTGCTGTTGTTATTGCTGTGGCTGCTGTTGTTGCTGTTGCTGCTGCTGCTTCTGTTGTTGCTGCTGCTGTTGTTGCTGTTGCTGCTGTAGTTGCTGCTGCTGTTGCTGTTGTTGTTGCTGTGGCTGTTGTTGCTGTGGCTGCTGTTGTTGCTGTTGCTGTTGTTGCTGTTGCTGCTGCTGCTGTTGTTGCTGTTGCTGCTGCTGCTGTTGTTGCTGCTGCTGCTACTGTTGATGTTGTTGCTGTTACTATTGTTATTGCTGGTGCTGCTGGTGCTGTTGCTAATGTTGTAGTGGCTGTTGCTGTGGCTGTTGTGGCTGCTGTTGCTGCTGCTGCTGTTGCTGCTGCTGCTGTTGTTGCTGTTGTTGTTGCTGCTGCTGCTGTTGTTGCTGTTGCTGCTGCTGCTGTTTCTGTTGCTGTTGTTGTTGTTGATGCTGCTGTTTCTGACTTCTGACTCCTGGGAACCTTGTGTGTGCAGAGTAGAACTGCTCCATAGACTTTTCAAGGCCCTGACCTTTCGGAAGCAGGTCACCAGGCCTGTCTTCCAAGGTGTCTTTGGGTGTGTTCTGACCACCAACTTTTGGCTGGTAGTCAAGTGTTTAATCATTTGTGCCACCCACTTAAAAGATATCACCTTAAGGCAAAAAGCATTACTCAAAGATAAATGTTCAATAAAATAGGAAGGTAAAACAGTTCTAAATTTATATGTGCTTAATAACAGAACACTAAAATATATAAAGCAAAAATTAGCAGAACTATAAGGAGAAGTAGAAAAAGTCATAATCCAAGTGGAAGATTTTAACACATCTCCCCATAACTGATATAACAAAGATCAATAAGGATAGAGAAGATTTAAACAATATTATTAGCAAAAATGCCTAACTGACACATATAAAACACTACATCCAAAACTGAAAAAGATGCATTCTTTTCAGATACACACAGAACACTTACAAAAATGATCTTATGCTGAGCCACAAAGCAAATCTCAATAAATTTCAAAGGATTAAAATCATACAGTAAAATTATGCTAGAAATCAATGACCAAAAACAAAAAACCTGGAAAAGTTCCCATATGTTAGAAAATTAAGAAACACATTTCAAAGAAGAAATACCAATGAAAGTTAGAAAATACTTTAACTGAAAGATAATAAAAATAAACCATATCAAAACTTGTAGGATGCAGTTCAAACCCCGCTGAGAGATAAATTTATGATCTCAAAGATATAGATTAGAGAGGGAAAGGATTAAAAACAACAAACCAAGGATTCATGTCAAGAAGTTAAAAAAAGAACAGCACTCTAAACACAAAGAAAGTAGAAAAGGAAATAATAAAAATAAGAGCAGAAATTAAAGAAACATAAAACAGATATACATTAAAAAGGATATACATTAAAAAAGATATACACAAAGCCAAAAAGATGGTTCTCTGAAAATTCTTATGAAATTGATAAGATCCTGGCAAGTCTAAACAAAAAAACAGACAGCAAAAGTCATAATATCAGAAATAAAAATATCTTGAAAAAGAATAGAGCTAAAGGATTTATACTACAGATATCAAGACCTATTATACAACTGTAATAATATAAAACCAGAAAACCAAACCCTTACCGTCGAGGCAATTGTGACTCATACCAAGCCTATAAGACAGAGTAGAACTAACTGCCCCATAGGGCTTCCAAGGAGCAGCTGGTGAATTCAAACTGCCAACCTTTTGGTTAGCAGCCAAGAGCTTAACCATTGTACCAACAGGGTTCTGATAATAATATAAGTAAACTTAATATGTAATAAATTTTTTAAAGCTTTAAAAATAAAACTATAAGCTGAAGACAATTTACATTATATAATCCAAGGAAAAATTTACCTGAGTTCAGTATCCCTCCTGATGGATAAATTTATGTACCTTTTTTTATCAGAGAATTAAGATTATAGTCCATTTCACCATCCCTTACAGGGAACTTAAATATGTTTACTACTCAAGTGTAAGAAGAAACTAATCACAAGTGCTTCAGAACACATCTCTCAGCTCTCTTTAACATGCTTTTTATTTATTAACTATTAAGTAAGCTCCCTTAAATTCTTTTTTAATATTAAGTAAATAAATGACAAACCTGTGCCTTTAATGCTTCACAACTATTCTCACTACTAGTTTGCCACAGTGGGCAAAAGAAACAGTTAATTCCAAAGAAAGCCAGAACTTGGTTAGGTCAAAATTATTTTGACAGTTCCTGATGAATCAAACATGTTTACCTGATCAAGCCCTTCTCCAGCTTTCCTGAGATTCTGTAGGTGGTAAACTTCTAGGCTTCTTCCATTATCTTGACAGCACAAATCAATTACAACACAGCCCTGGTCCTCAAAGGCACTGATTTGATGATAAGTAACAAAAGGTTTACTGCAGTGCCTCCCTGAAAGAAGCTGCAAGGTAAAACACAATGAAAAAGAGATGTTTTCTTTTCTTTTCTTTCCTTTAGGAAACAGATCCACAAAGTTCACATTAAGAAAATTAAATGAGTTTTTTCCCCTTAATTGACAGGCCTGGTAGGTGTAAAAGAAGTAGAATCCAAATGTGGGAGCAAATATGTGTTAAGCGTTGTTTGCTTAAACCCGTTGCCGTCAAGTCGGAATTGACTAACTTGATTCTGACTCATAGTGACCTATCGGACAGAGTAAAACTGCCCTATAGGGTTTCCAAGGAGCAGCTGGTAGATTCAAACTGCCGACCTTTTGGTTAGCAGCCGAGCTCGTAACCATTGCATCACCAGGGCTCCATTATTTGCCTAAGTGGTCTCATATTAATTAATTAATTGGGGCTATTTGATATAGATAAACTGTTACAACTAACTTAAAAGTCCTCATGAAATGTGGTCCAATGTTTTGAAGAATAAATACATCATTATTACATGGTGAAATACAAAATACTTCTACTAAGTATACTTAAATTAAGATTAGTGACTAATTCTTTGATGCACTCATTACTAAAATTTTCTTATGAAATTCAGTTAGAATAATAATTCATAATGGTGCTATGAATCAGGAGTATAGAAAGATATTCAGCCGATGTGCTTTGGACTTTGGTAGGCTTATCATATTCACATATCAGGAAGTCATAGAAGCAATTAATTAAAGGTCATTGTGAAAGTTACAGAAGACTTCTGCATAAATAACATTCTCTTTAGCAACTATTACAATGGATGTCCTACATGCCATTTTAATTGATTCAGATAATTAAAAGGATAAAATCATTTCTTAACATTTTCTAGTATACAAAATCCACTGTACTAATTAATAAGTAGCTAGCACTATCTATGGAAAAAGGTAATATCTTTGATTAAGAGCATATTATGTAAGTAATGCCCAATGAAGTAAAAAATCAACCACAAGGAAATATGCCTTTGTGTCCATTTTCATGATAGATATACTCAAAATACTCCAACTGTCCAGTGGGCTTATTCACCAAATGGAATCACATATTATACTAGGGTTCCCAGCTTACCCCATCTGAAAAGGCCTTTTCCTGAATTTTGGAAGTGAAATTTTCCACAGATTCATCTTTAGAGGCTGTTCAATGAAGATTATGTAGTTCCTTGTCATTCCTAAAAGGTTCTGGCAAATAATAAAATGTTATTTGGCAAAATAGAGTTGTCTGAGCTGTGACAGTTGTGGGGACTTGTATCAATGCCTGGACATATTATTGCTGACTTAAATGCCAGCAGTGATAATTCTTCACTGTTTGCCAGCTTTGCTATGCATGTTTCCTGTCCCTACATAAAAAAGGGAACTGCTTAGAACAGTTTGAGTTGAATGTCCTCAGTTTTGGTTTTTTTGTTTGTTTATTTTTTATTTTGGTTTTGGAACAAAGTAGAGAAGCATAATATTAAAGTGTCATTTATGATCTGGTCCTTTATTTTTTAATCCTTTTCCTATTACGCTGGGGATAAGGATTTAGGAGCAGTTTGAATAAAAGGCTTTAGAATGCAGAAGATAAATATTCTGATTGAAAGCTGAAGCAATCTATATAGAATATGAATTTCCCAAAAAAAATACACTCGAAGCTTTTTCATGTATGATTATTATTTGTGGGCTTTAAAGTTACCTAAAATTTTGAATTCTGTCCATTAATTTTTTAGTAATTGCTTGCACTAAAGCAACTATATATTTTTCAAGCTGGCTAGGGTAAGGAGTACATGACCACTAAACAGAATAAATTTACATGGCATTAAAATGCAACCTTGGTCTCATTATCACCATACTCTGACCACCTGTATTAACACAGCTCTTGCCAAAGCTAGTCCCTCTGCTACAGAGACGTTAAAGTAGGCCCCATATTTGCCTTATCTCTGGGCTCACCAAAACTATGGTTGTTAGAAGGCTTCATCTTCTCTGCAGAAGCAATAAAACGTATCACCTGGGCTCCATGGATTGTCTCCCCAAGGTCCACCTTCTCTGGAGGAACCCAAATAACATTATAGCAGAAACTTGGAAAATGGAAAATCCTTTCTTAACTGTTTTACATACACTCTAGAATAAAAGATAACCCATGCATTTGTGAACTAGGCAAGCAGTTAAGAGATTTATGCAATATACATGACATTCATATTTCATGAAAGGTTATTTCAAACAAAAGAGTTGGATATTAAAAATACATTAACTTTATGAAAGTCATTATTTAAGGTTTTGAAACAAATATACACAATCAGCCAATAATTCGTTGTATTTTAATGCTCTCAAATGGTGACACCTCACTCTCAACAGATAAACTAGATTTCTACTTTATAGGAAAAGAGAAGATATCAGCCAGGAATATCTTCAATTTCTGTTTGTCCCTCCCCAACCCCAACAACTACAATCTCCATTTGCACCCATGCTTGACTCATTCGCTCGGGTGCTCTGGACCTCATGGAGTCATTCTGGATTCCATCCCATCCTGTCTCATCAATATTCATTCATGCAATTATTCATCTAGCTATTGCTTACTAGTTCTTCTAGAATCACTTCAGGTATCTAATCCTCAAGTGAAGCCTTCCCTGACTCTTCCTCACCCCAAAGGCATTTGGTGCCCCTCTTCTGTGCCCTTGTTTTATCTAATATAGTCATAGAGCTTATCTCATTGTACTAGAATTTTCTGCTTGTTCATCTGCTTCCCCCAGAAGACTAGTGAGCTCCTGAAGGGTGGTAATTGTGTCTGATTCATCTTTGCATCCTCATACCAAACAAGGGCCTGGCATTTAGGAGGCACACAATAAATAGCTATTGACAGATTAATTAATGTCATGTTTGTTTAATTACTCAAAGAATAAAGAAATACTTGTTGTTGTGTGCCATGGAGTTGAATCCGGCTCATAGTGACCCAATGTGACAGAGAAGGACTGCCCCATAGGGTTTCCTAGATTACAATCTTTACAGGAGCAGATCATCAGGTCTTTTCTCCCATGGAGCAGCTGATGGGTTTGAACCACTGACCCTTCAGTTAGTAGCCAAGCACTTAGCCATTGTGCCACCAGTGCTCCATAAACAAATATTTGGGTTATATTAAATTATCTTCCTGGTATTACATTATCAATGTAGGTCCTGAAAAACTTGAGTAGCTTACAGAATTTTTCCATCTTTAGTATCTTTTGAAGCAAGATAATTATACAGTTCTCTATTCATTTATTCAGCAACTACTTATTGAGCACCTACTACATTCCAGACACCATTTTAAGTGCTAGGAATACAAGAGTGTACGAAATAGACAAAAGCCTCTTCTTTTATGAAGCTCATAATCTAATAAATAATGTAATAAGTAAAAAAATGCAATGCATCAGATGATGATAAGGACTATGATGAAAAATAAACCGAGGAATGAAGATCAGGAATGAGTATATAAGGGTAAGCGCTACTATTTGCAGAAAAAAACATTTGACAAAATCCAACACCCATTCATGATCAAAAATCTCAGCAAACTAGGAATAGAATGGAACTTTCTCAACTTGATAAAGAACATCTACAAAAAATGGTAAGAATGGTAAGAAACTAGATGCTTTCCACCTAAGACTGGGAACAAGACAAGCATGTCCCCTGTCCCCTCTCACCCCTCATATTCAACATTGTACTGGAAGTCCTGGCTAATGCAGTTAGATAACTAAAGGAAATAAAAGGTATACAGAATGAGAAGGAAAAAATAAAACTGTCTTTGCAGATAATATAATTTTCTTTGTAGAAAATTCCAAAGAACTGACAAAAAAAAAAACAAAACCCTCCTGGAACTAATAAACAATTATAACAAGGTTGCAGGACACACGGTTAATATATAAAAGTCAATTGTCCTATAGACCAACAATGAACAACTGGAACTCAAAATTAAAAACACAACACCATTTACATTGGCAAGAATAAATGAAATACTTAGAGTTAGACCTAACAAAATGTGTACAAGATCTATATAAGCAAAACTATAAAACTTTGATGAAAGAAAATCTAAATAAACGGAGAAATATTTCATGCACATGAATGGGAAGACTTAATATTAATATACCAATTCTTCCCAACCTGATTTATAAATTCAACACAATTCCAATCAAAATCCCACAAGTTATTTTATCAATATCAACAAACGGATTCTAAAGTTTATATGGAAAGGCAATAGACCCAGAATAGCAAACACAATACTGAAGAACAGTATATTCCACTGATCTATCTGTGTATTCCTCGGCAATACCACGCTGTCTTGATCAGTGTAGCTTTGTCCTGTAACGTCGGATACATGACATTATGTGTTTGTCAAAGTCCATAGGACTGTACGATACAAAGAGTGAACCTGAGGTAAACTAAGGACTTTAGTTGATAATTAGGTATCAATATTGGTCCATCAGTTGTAACAAATGTACCACATGAATGCGGGATGTTAATAATAGGAGACAGCGTACAAGGGAAAGGAGTATATGAGAACTGTCTGTACTTTCTACGTAATTTTGCTGTAATCCTAAAACTACTCTAAAAAATAAAGTCTATTATTTAAAAAAAAAAAACTAGTTAGATTGATTAATGTTTAGAGGATTTTTGTTAATTTTAAAAAGCCTTTTTAAAATATATGGAAAAGCTAAAACAATTGAAACTTATCATTTTCTATAGGTAGGAACTACGAGCAAGCATTTTACTTTATTACAATGAGAGTCACTACATTTCCCTCAGAGGCATCCTAGGTAGCTGAGCTCCCTATGGCTACATCTACATTGAGTTACAGTTCAAAAACTTCTCACTGAACCAAATAATCAAGGGAGAAAATAGGAAGTAAATTGCAATTAGAAAATAAAGAGAAGAATTTCCTGTCTCAGCAATTAAGTGACGATTACTCAATTCACTAAATTTAAGCACTGTTAGTTAATGAACCGTTCTAACTGCAAGTCTTGAAGGTATAACGCAAAACAGACTCCCAGGCCAACAACCAGTGGAGAAATGCTCAGTAATATCTGACTTGCCCAACACCGTGAGTCGTTGTCTCTAGGAGACTCTCCAGGGGCTTTTATAAACAGCAAATTGCGGCAAAGTGACAAGCACAGCTTCTGATGATTGGTGGCAGGGTTTCTCAAACTGAGATCCAGGGACCACCTGCATCAGGATTACCTGGGGGCCTTGTTAAAATGCACCAAGATGGGGAGGGAAATCATTAAAATACAGATTTCTGGCCCCTTTTCAGTTCTATTGAACCAGAATCTCTGAAGATGAAGTCCAGTAACCTCCATTACTAGCAAGCATTCCAGATGATGATTCTTAGGTACAGTAAAGCCTGACACGCACTGATAGTGCCTGTTTATTTTAGAATGTATAATTCAGAATGGTTAATGGAGTTAATTTGTTAAGAAGTAGATTTTTTTTAATGATCAAAAGTTGGATAATACAAAAAATTGCTAAGTCAGTTTGTCCATTCGCTGAAACATTTTATCTAAAAGAATTTTGCTGTTTCTTATAATCACTGTGAAGAATACATCCTTAGGTGAGAGCAGGCAATAAAAAGGAGAGAGCTGGATGATGGGGTTTCTAGGGCACCTGATCTCAACCTGCACCAGTAACAAACAAACCTGCAGTATTCATGTTCATATACACTCACATCCTTCTAAATGTGTAGGTAAATCTGGAGAGGTAGAGAGAGCAACCCACAAAGCCAGTTACTCACCAAAGGTACACCGTTAACCTATACAAATGTTTCATAGAGTGTAGGTGATAGGTTGATTGACAGCTAAGACAGAGATGGAGATAGTTAGAAATATCTAATATATGTACTTATACATTCCTTTTCAAAAAGACATGTGTACTCAGATATAGGAATGTTAATTTGTATGCCCTTAGAAAGTAGGTAGATAGGTGAAAAGGCCATTGTAAACAAATGGAGGAAGAAATGGTGATTAGGTGGACATTGGGTACTAAAAATACCAATATAGTCTTCTGCACTCAGTGATGAATAACTAATGAGATGATCTAGCAGAGTGACTAATAGCAAGCCTCTGAGTGAGACAACAGGCTAGGTGCCAAGTCTAGTCTCAGCCACTAAGAGGCTGCTTGCCTGAGTAAGTGATTTAAACCTCATCAAAGTTCACTGCCCTTGTGTATAAAAGGGACAGAGAGTTGGTTTAAGGATTAAATAAGAAAATATAGGGGAAAATGTTTAATACAAGCATATAGCAGGCATTCAATAAATGTTAGCTGTCATTATTAGCTATTAGAATCTTCTGGAGTAGATTGATAGAAAGTATAGATAAAGAAGTGTGTGGATGACCAGGAAAAAAAGTAAGGAGTTGTGACTACAACCGCAGTATGACCTTAACTTACTTGATAGTGTATTTCTCCCATGATTTAAAAAAAAAAAAAAAATTCTTAGGTGATAAACATTGTATCTACCCTATATCTGTTTGCTATAGCAGTCTAAGTTTCTTGTACTTACAATATGTTATTTCTTAAAAATTTCTAGTTTAGGAAATATCTACTGAAAATCCTTGCAATGCTTGTGAGCCAAAAAGCACAATGAAACAGCCATAAAAATGTGAGTCATATATATGTAACTGAACTGCTGAAAAGGTCAACCAAACTCAGCTGCTAAGAAAATGTGCAAAAGGACCACAGAACAGATGTTAATGATAAATTATACATTTTAAGCACAGTGATGCCACTTTGGAGACTTCCTTCTGAACCTTTCTAAATAAAATTACATATGTTTACATCTTGGCCAGAATGGAACCCCAAGAAGAAAGTTAACTCCCAGTTATTTCTAAAAAGACTCTCCGGGGCTCAGCGCCATTTTGTTAGAAACCTCCAAACCATAAGAGCCAAGCAGAGGAAGAAGTTAATGTGCAGACTGAAGCGCAAAAGAAGAAAGATGATGCAGAGGTAAATGCTCGCCTGTGTACCCACATAGGCCACAGCAGCCGGAAGATGGAGTGCTGGAGGCCAGGGACGCTGGTACAAGTTGTTGACTGCATGCTACTGCCTAGAACTTCAGTCCCAATGGATCTAGAACATCCACGACCATTCAGTCACTGTGAACACCTCTGAGAAGTGCACCTTACTCATACCAAATCAGTCTCTTTTGACCCATTGCCCTGGACCTATGACACTCTGGACTAGTTCTGGTCGCAGCTGTGGCTGCGCGTAACGTGTGTGATAAAGCATCTCTTCTGCTGTCTTAGGTGAAGAATCTAAATAAATAAATAGACTTCCATCCCAACTTTACCACGTGCCCCATAGGAGTTCCCCATGTTGTATGCTGTTCCATCTGGATCATAATGAAGACAGGCAGTTGCTCCATTCACAGCAATAAATTTGTTCCATTCCACCTGCAAAGACCATCAGGAATTTAAAATGTCACATGGGAAGATCTCATTTTAGATGTATAAATAGTAGGAGTGTGTCAAATGGTTTTTTTTTTTTCTACTCTTTTTTTTTTTCTTTTATTGTACTTCAGGTGAAGGCTTACAGAACAAATAGTTTCTCATGAAACAGTAGTACACATTGTTTTATGACATTGGTTAATAACCCCACAACATGTCAACCCTCTCCCTTCTCAACCTTTTTTTGTTGGTGGTGGTGAAAATATACATAGCCAAAGATACACCATTTCAAAAATTTCTACATGCACAGTTCAGTGACATCGACTACACTCTTCCAATTGTGTTGCTATTCTCACTTTAGATGAAGGCTTACAGAAAAAAAGTATCTCATTTAACAGTTAGTACACATGTTGCCCTATGACAATGGTTAACAACCTCACATCAACACTATCCTTACTCAACCTTGGGTTCCCTAGCATCAGCAGCTTTCCTGTCCCCTTCTGCCTTCTGGCCCTTGTCCCTGGACTGCTGTGCCTCATTAGTCCCATTTGGTTTTATGAGGCTGTCCACTCCCGGGCTGAACGGT
>NW_004444030.1:8056119-8063709 GCF_000243295.1 Trichechus manatus latirostris | reverse complement strand
ACTTCATCAGCCTGAGACCAGAAGAACTAGATGGTGCCTGGCTACCACCAATGACCACCCTGACAGGGAACACAACAGAGAGTCCCTGACAGAGTAGGAGAAAAGTGGGGTGCAGAACTCAAGTTCTAGTAAAAAGAACAGACTTAATGGTCTGACTGAGACTGGAGGGACCCCAGAAGACATGGCCCCCAGACTCTCTGTTAGCCCAAAACTAAAACCATTCCCAAGGCCAACTCTTCAGACAAAGGTTAGACTGGACCATGGGACATAAAATGGTACTTGTGAAGAGTGTGCTTCTTAGCTCAAGTAGTTACATGAGACTAAATGGGCAGCTCCTGTCCAGAGGCAAGATGAGAAGGCAGAGAGGGTCAAGAGCTAGTTGAATAGATACAGGATATCCGGGGTGGAAAGGAGGAGTGTGCTGTCACAGTATAGGGAGAGCAACTAGGGTCACATAACAATGTATTTATAAATTTTTGTATGAGAGACTAACTTGAATTGTAAACTTTCACTTAAAGGACAACGATAAATAAATAAATAAGAATAATGACAGTAAAAAAAAAAAGAAAAGAAAAGAAATACTGTGTAGACAAACCTAGAGCAAAGCAAGGTGAGTAGAACATGAATTGGATCTAAGGAGCGAAAGTGCAGGAAGGCAGGCAAGAGCCCTAGTGATCCAGGTGACCATACAGCAGGGAAGGAACCAGAACATAGGGACAGAATTACTCAACAGTAGTTGCCCCTGATCATTTGGGTGGGTGGCACTGGCAGAGTGGAGGTCCTTGGAGTGGCAGCTGGAGATCCCCTACCTCTGGACAGCTCCTGTTCCTCGCATTTAGTTGAGACTGGGTCCTAATCACCAGCTGTACTCTTCCGGGAGTGCCCTGGGACCCACACTAGAGAAGGGGAACACATTCCTCTCTTCCTCCCCGCCTTGCCCTCCCAGTAACCATCAGTGTGTCCCCCTCCCCGCCGCCTGGTGATTGGCGGTGCACACTCCCATGCTATAGACCTGCGACCAGAGAGAATTTCTGAAGATTTCTTGGTAGATCTCTACTATTCTATTTCTCCTTTACCTTAGTTTTCAGATTTTAGGACTAAGGAAGGAGTCTAGGATTATCTTTAAGGAAAACACCCAACCCCACAGGCCATTCTAATCAGGAAAGAGGATGTACAGTGAGTTGAATCAGTGAATAATTTTGTTTTTGTTCAGTTACGGCTCCAATTTCTTCTTCAGATGTCTATTACTCTAAAAAGTATTATGAATGGAAAGAAATTTTAGGTCTATTTTATTCATTTTTGACCTAAACTTTACCTTTTCTGTTTTTTCCAGGGTTTCAATATCTACTTTATTCATAAAGTTGGTCTCAGTACTAATGTAGTAATCACCCTTACACTGTACATAGTTGACATTGGTGTTGTCAGTTATTGCTAAAACCAACCCCCAGAGTTATTTAAGCACCACAGCTTACTGTAGCAGGCCCTAAGCACACAATCAGAGGGAGAAAGCTGCTTCAACATCCTCTCACATACCATTATATATATACTATAAATATATATATTTCAAGATTTATAGTTGCATAGATTTTCACGTATCATAATAATTTTCAATATCATCACTAATCCTTAAAAACCTGAAAATTCTTGGCATATTAAAAGGTCTTTTACCAGGCATCTCAAACTTTGACATGAAACATTCAAAAATATTCTTGCATGGATCAGGGACAGCCAGTGTGCCGAATTCTGAGACTACAATTTGATTGTGAACAAGTTTCTATCACTCTGTAGAAACATGCTCCTGTATGTCACTGTACGCTTCTCCATCCTGAACTGGTGAAGCAAGGCCATTCCATCAAACTAGTGGTTGTACTTTTACCAGGAGCAAAAATAGAAAAACAACCATTAGTAAGAAAAGTATGGGGTCAAAATGAGAGATGGAGTGATATTTCTTTATTTCAAATTCAGAGAAAAGAAAATGGGATAGGTTCACAGCACAATTTGATTAGTCAGAGAATTTGAAATTAAGGGAGGATGCATTTGAGTATATCTTGGGGCACAACAGGAAATAGCAACTTACATTCTCCTGACCCTTATCTCCTTATCACCCTGTCAAAAAGCTCAGGATTAAAAACCCTATGGTGGTGACTTCTAAGAAAATTTTTATCTTTACCCCATGGCCAAGGGAAAAGTATGAGAGGCTATGGAATGCTTAACATTTCCCAAATTAGAATAGGTTCCTAAGCTATTAGAAATTTGTATCTTCATATGCTATATACATTACGTGGAAGGGGGTAGTCTGAATGCAGCCTGCCACCTTTCCCCGTGGCCCATGAGTGAACCTTATGCTTAGGATCAGATGTGTTGGCCTGTCTTCTTAGAAGGGATGTGGTTGTGGGCTGACTCCCTTTCTGAGGTGTCTCAACCCAGAACACATCCTGTGATAGGTAATGGTATGTCAGCACATCCTTCCCCTTTTGCCCTTAACACGTCAACATTCCCAGGAACTGCTTAGCTAAGCACCTGGCTAACTCCACAATTATATCTGTTCCCCACAGGGATGGAATGGGGCCTGCATCTGCAGTACAAGAGGGATGCATGCAAACCATTTCCCTGCCTTGGCTGCAGAGAAAGAACCGCTAGCCATGGGGGACTGACATTAACTATTGAAGCTAACCTCGCTCTGACTTTTCTGTGTGAATAAAGTGTTGTTCTATCCAGTGCCTGTGTTAGTCATGTCTTGGTGACCCCAACACCTGCAAACCATGGAGTGGGTTGACATCCTAGGGCTGCTACTCCTGGTGACAGGCATTATTATGCTCTTTGCTATCCTTGATGTGATGGGACTCCCCCCGCACCCCGGAGGTGATAGCAAGTGTTACTTGCTTGACATATGACATTCTGCAGTTACTTTAAAACTTTCAAATTTATTAAAATTATGCTAAAGTAAACAAATGAAATGACTATCCTTTCTGAATATTTTTGTTTATATTAATTACACTAAAAAAGATCAAATTAAATGAACATTGAAAAACTGTAAGGAAAAGTTTGTGGCTTTGTTTTTAAAAGGGTGCACCATCTTCTGGTCCTTTCCTTCATATGTTTGAGGGATTAAATGCTTAATGTCTTCAGCATAGATAAGCAAGGCTAACATCATTGTTTTAAAAGTCAATGATTCTTAGAATATCATCCAGCCATTAAAAATTATGGTCATTCAGACTTTACAGCAACATGGATAAAAAAGCTTATGATATAGTGTTATGTTTATAAAAAGCAAGGCAAAAAAATCTACATACAATATGACTGTAATTATATAAAACACGCCTATAGAAATAAGGGGAAAACTGGCAGAAAATACACCAAAGTGCTAATAGAGGATTTGTTAAGCTGTACATGCTTCCCCTCAACCCTCTTTTCTGTGTTTCAAAAAGTTTTATACAGATAAAAAATTTATAATGAAAAAAGTTTCTAATATTTAAAAATGTTTAAGACAAAGCAGATACCTTCTTAACCATGGGGGTTTCTTCTCATCTCTTCATGTCCCTAGTAGAACATGTGGAGAGAAATGATATACTAATGAGTTATGGGTCTTTCATTTATTTACATATATTTATTAAGTTCTACCTAGGTGCTGGGCACTATTCTAGATATTGGGGATATGAGATGAACAAGAAATTAAAAGTCTTTGCCCTCATGAGAGACGCAAATAAACAAAAAATACTAAACAGTGATAGTGCTGTGCAGAGAATTAAAACAGGTAATATAATAGTTTTTAGGATGGAAGATCAGGAAAGGTTCAAAGGACTTGAGATTTGAGCTGAGATCTGAATGACAAGAACTGACCAGACTTAGGAAAAGGAGAGAAGGCAGATGAGAGAGCTAACGCCAAGGCCCTGAGCAAAAATAAATGTGCCATGTTTGAGAAACTGAAAGAGGTCATTGTGGCTGCAGAGTACTTGGTGAGGGAAGGAGTGGTATGAAGAACCTCAGGAACTTGTGTTGAAATAGAGCAGAATGATAACAGGGGGAGCTCCTGACACCTCTCCTCTTTGCTAAGGCTTCAAACTAACAATATTCTTCTGAGCAGAAAAATCTAGAGTTTTAAAAAAGAATTAAGTCTCTCTTTTCGGAAGTTGTCCATTTTTCTCCTATAGACTACAATTTTCTTCATCTGAAATAAAAGGGATTGAATGGCAGTGTTCCTCAGAGAGGAGGCAGATATGAATTCATATTCCATAGAACCATTCCATGCCAAGAAATTCACATTGTTCTCCAAAATCAAGACTTACTTATCCTTTCCAAACTTGAATTTCCCAGGTCCAATTAGAAGTAGAACAGCCATTGAGCCATGTAGGAAAATGTCCTCAGACTCGAGCAGAGATGATCTGCAGAGTCTCCTCCACCGCGGTCAGTAGTGGTGCAATACATGGTAGACGTTTCCACTTACCTAAGACACTTTTTCTGACGAGTATTTTCCATGTAGTTTTTCAAAACTTTGAAGAGGAAACCAAAAGCACAAAAAAACTTACCCATCTATAAACATGCCTGTTTCTCCATAGACAATACTCTTATCTACCAGCAACTTAAGGGAAACCTAAGTCTAATGCTAAATTTAGTCTCCAAATTCCTCTCTCTCCTTCCTCATTCTCAGATCATCAACCCTTTGGTTCTCCATTTTCAAATCATGACAATTCTTCTTGTACTTCTTGCAGTATAAATCTGCCTAAGAATAAATCAGGACTTTAATCACTATTATTATCATTTTTCATAGTTGAACGATGCTTGTCTTTTTACAAGAATAAATCTACATGCTAACTCCAGATATGCTGATGGCAACCTCACTGCTATGATGAAAAAATAACCACCATTCAATATTATCACAATTATGTTGACCCCAGTATTTTAGACACACCCAGGATGTTGTTCCAAAGACTTCACAGAAATTCCTGTAAATTTAATAGAATCTTAAATTTAATTCATTCTATTTTAATAGCATATACATGAATGTACATGCATTTTCTAGAAGCATGTCATAAATTCAACTATGTCAGTGATAGCTGGTCTGAAATTATCTGAAGTTCAAAAGCTACAAGAAGTAAAAATCATTATTGTATAATCAGAAGCTAAAAATTGTCCTTGTTATTTCATACTTATTGAGTATTCACAAGGCAGTATTGCATAACGTAGAGGGGTGGTTAAATATATAATTAATTAGGTACTATAAAATATAATTCTTTATTTTATTGCATAAACGTTTACCACTGATATAAAAGTCTAGACTAGAAAAACAAACTAACATGTAGGGACACCATTTCTCTGAAGAGGTGAGATTTGCATTCCTTTAGCAAAATAGTTTACAATATTATATCTATTATTCCATTTTTTCCAAGTCTTCAAAAAATTCCATTTGGAACACATGAGACTTTCTACTCCCCTATAGGTAACAATTCAGTTAAACCCAACTATTTCCTGATTTCCCAAATAAAATTCATATTCACCCTGAATGCCCTTCCCACTGCTTATCCCTAAGGAAATTCTACACACTGTTCTAAGTCCATCTCAATTGCTGTTTCCTTTAAGAGGCAGCATGGTGTGATATTTAAGAATGTGAGTTCAGGCTTGGCCTGGCTCCAGACTGCTTGGGTTCAAATCCTGGTCAGCCACTTCCCAAATAAGTACCCTTAAGCGAGACACAACCTCTCTGTGCTCTGTTTCCTCCTAAGATGGGGATAACAATCATTCCTATCTTTCCTAAGGCTGTAAGTAATAAGTAAGTTCATTTACGTAATGCTTTCAGAACATAGTAAATACTCAAAAATTTTAGCTATTATTTTTTTCTTTTTTTATTGTACTTTAAATGAAGGTTTACAGAAGAGTTTCTCATTAAACAGTTAGTATACATATTGTTTTATGACAATGGTTAACAACCCCACGTTATGTCAACACTGTCCCTTCTCAACCTTGGGTTCCCTATTACCAGCTTTCCTGTCCCCTCCTGCCTTCTAGCCCTTGTCCCTGGACTGTTGTGCCCCATTAGTCTCGCCTCATTTTATGGGGCTGTCTAATCTTTGGCTGAAGGGTGAACCTCAGGAGTGACTTCATTACTAAGTTAAAAGGGTGTCCGCGGGGCCACACTCTTGAGGTTTCTCCAGACTCCAACAGGCCAGTAAATCTGGTCTTTTTTTGTAAGAATTGTGTTCTACATTTTTCTCCAGCTCTGTCTGGGACCCTCTGTTGTGATCCCAGTCAGAGAAGTCAGTGGTAGTAACCAGGCACCATTTAGTTGTACCTGACTCAGTCTGGTGGAGGCCATGGTAGATGTGGTCCATTAGTCCTTTAGACTAATCTTTTCCTTGTATCTTGTTTTTTTCATTCTCCCTTGCTCCTGAAGGGGTGAGACCAGTGGAGTATCTTAGATGGCCGCTCACAGGCTTTTAAGACCTCAGACGCTACTCACCAAGGTAGAATGTAGAATATTTCCTTTATAAATTCTGTTATGCCAATTGAGCTGGATGTTCCCCAAGACCATGGTCCCCACAGCCCTCTGCCCAGAAAATCAGTCTCTCAGGGAGTTTGGATGTGTCTATGGAGCTTCCATGACCTTTCCTTATATAAGTTGTTCTAGCTTCACCAGTATTGTGTACTGTCTTACCCTTCACCAAAGTTACCACTTATCTATTGAGCTCCCCCCCAACCCCTTCCATCCCTCATATCCAACATTCTTTTTGTGTGTAAACTTTTTCATGAGTTTTTGCAGTAGAGGTCTCATACAATATTTGTCCTTTTGTGATTGACTTATTTCACTCAGCATAATGTCCTCCAGTTTCATCCTTGTTATGAGATGCTTCACAGATTCATCATTGTTCCTTCTCGTTGCATAATACTCCATTGTGTGTATGTACTATAGTTTGTTTATCCATTCATCTGTTGATGGGCATCTAGGTTGTTTCCATCTTTTTGCTATTGTGAACAATGCTGCAGTGAACATGGGTGTGCCTATGTCTATTCGTGTAAAGGCTCTTATTTCTCTAGGATATATTCCTAGGAGTGGGACTGCTGGATCGTATGGTATTTCTATTCCTAGCTTTCTAAGGAAACGCCATATCATTTTGAAAAATGGTTGTACCATTATGCATTCCCAGCAGCAGTGCATAAGAATTCCAATCTCCCCACAGCCTCTCCAACATTTGCTATTTCCAGTTTTTTTTTTTAATTCCTGCCAGTAATGCTGTAGTGAGATGGTATCTCATTGTGGTTTTAATTTGTATTTCTCTAATGGCTAGTGATTGCAAGCATTTCCTCATGTGTCTGTTGGCCACTGAATGTCTTCTTTGGTGAAGTGTCTGTTCATTTCCTTTGCACATTTTTTAATAGGATTATTTATCTTTTTGTTGTAGAGCTGTTGGATTATCTTGTAGATTTTAGAGATTAGAACTTTGCCTGACTTGTAATGTCCAAAAATTTTTTCCCAGTCTGTAGGTTCTCTTTTTACTCTTTGGTGAAGTCTTTTGATGAGCATAAGTGTTTAATTTTTAGAAGATCCCAGTTATCTAGCTTATCTTCTGTAGTTTGTGTATTGTTGGTTATGGTTTG
>NW_004444030.1:7995077-8056019 GCF_000243295.1 Trichechus manatus latirostris | reverse complement strand
GTTAATTTCTACCTTGAATGGCATTGTGGTCAGAGATGATACTTTGTATTATCTCAACGTTTTGTATCTTGTTGAAGATTGCTCTGTGGCCTAAGATATGGTCTACTCTGGAGAACTTTCCATGCACATTGGAAAATAATGTGTACTTTGCAGCTGTTGGGTGTAGTGTTCTATATACGTCTATGAGGTCAAATTGGCTGATTGTGCCCTTTAGGTCTTCAGTATCTTGTTGAGTTTCTTTCTAGATGTTCTGTCCTTTACCAAGAGTGGTGTGTTGAAGTCTCCTACTGTTATTGTGGAACTGTCTATTTCTCTTTTCAGTGCTGTTAGAATTTATGTATTTTGGAGCTCTGTCATTGGGTGTGTAGATGTTTATTATGGTTATGTCTTCATGATAGATTGTCCCCTTAATCATTATATAGTGTCCTTCTTTGTCTTTTATGGTGGATTTTGTTTTAAAGTCTAGTTTATCTGAGATTAGTATTGCCACTCCTGCTCTTTTTTGGTAGTTGTTTGCTTGATGTATTTTTTCCACCCTTTGATTTTTAATAAATTTACGTCTTTGTTTCTAAGGTATGTCTCTTGTAGACAGCATATTGATAGATCCTGTTTTTTTTTTTTTTAATCCATTCTGTCACTCTCTGCCTCTTTATGGGTGCATTTAGGCCATTTATATTCAGTGTAATTATTCATAGATGTGAGTTTATTGCTGTCATTTTGTAGTGCTTTTTTTGTGGTGCTGACATTTTCTTTGCTCCTCTTACTCTCCTGTGCTGAATTCCTTTTGTTTGTGGACTTTTTTTTTTCATTTCTTTTGTTTTTGTAGGTTTTGTTTTTACTGAGACTTTATGTTTTTCTTCTTTATTTTAATGAGTAGGTTTGTTAACTTTCTTTGTGGTTACCTTGAAATTTACCCTTATCTTCCTAGGTTTCTACCAGTCTATTATTACTTGGTATTGCCTTGCCTTCCTCTCCATTAGAAGGTTCTAAACCTACACCGTTTATTCCCTCTTTTATTGTTCTGATGTTGTTGTCATATACAGATTAACTGCTCTGATTCCTTGTTGTATTTCTTTTGGTTTTGGATAGTCCTTGAGATTTCATTTCCTAGATTAGTATCTGGCTGGTATAATCCTGCATCCTAGATTCAGCCTGTAGTCTGATGTTTGTTCTCAGATCAGAGGACTCCCTTAAATAATTCTTGTAAGTTTGGTTTGGTTTTTATATAGTCCCTTAATTTCTGTTTATCTGGAAATGACTTAATTTCACCATCATATTTGAACGAGAGTTTTGCAGTATATATTACTCTTGGCTGGCAATTTTTTTCTTTCAAGGTTTTATATATGTCATCCCATTGCCTTCTTGCCTGCATGGTTTCTGCCTAATAATCCGAGTTTAGTCTTATTGTTTCTCCTCTGTATGTGACTTTTTGTTTTTTTTTGAGCTGCTCTCAGGATTCTTTCTCTGTCTTTGGTTTTAGCGAGTGCGATTTTGATATGCCTTGTTGATTTTCTTTTGGGGTCTATCCTGTATGGGGTTCGTGGAGCTTCTTGGATGGTCAGCTTTTCATCTTTCATGATATTGGGGAACTTTTTTGTCAGCAATTCTTCAAAGATCTTCTCTGTGTTTTGTTTTCTCCCCCTGTTCTGGAACTCTGATCACTCACAGATTTTTGCTTTTGCTTGTATCCCACATAATTCTCAGGGTCTCTTCATTTGTCTTCATTCTTTTTTCTGATTTTTCCTCAGAGTTGTTTCCAAGTGTTTGTCTTCAATTTCACTGATTCTATCTTCCATCATTTCAAACCTGCTCCTCAGCCTTTCTATGATGCTGTCCATTTCTGAAATCTTGTTGTTTATCTTTTGGATTTCTAATTGTTGTTTTTGTATGATTTCTAGTTGTGAATTTATTTTGGCATTTTGTTCCTGTATTATTTTCCTGAATTCTTCCCTTTTTTTGTCTGTATTTTCCATGAATTTGTCTATTTTTTCCTCATTTTTGTCTGCTTTTTCCTTCAACTCTTGGATAGCTCTGAATATTAGAGATTTGAATTCCCTATCAGGTAGGTCTAGTGCCTTTTCTTCTATGGGAAAGTCATCTGGTGTTTAATTTTGGAAGGCTACTGGAACCATCCTGTCCTGTGTTTGTAAATGTTTTGATATTGTCTGCTGTTTTCAGGGCATTCAGTGGTTATTTTCTCATTTATTGATTGTAGATTTGTTTGTTTCATTCTGCTTTTTTGTTTTACTTGGTTATGTCTGAGCAGGCGGGCTGTGCGTTCTTTGTTTTTTTCTCGTCTGTAGGCATGATACTTTTCACCTCCTTCTCCAATGGGCAGGGTCAGTCGCTCAGGTATGGTACAGCAGGGTAGGTCCAGCTGAAGGGGAGTTGCTGAAATGCTTTATTTTTGGCACACACTAGGGCCGACAGGGCAGGCCAGGAATCAGTGCAGGGCAGGTTCTGGTAGGCCGTGCCTGTGATGCTTGGTTATTTGATGTTCAGCACACGGTGCAGGTAGGCAGGCAGGAGGGGGAAGACTGTGATGTGTGGAGCTAAGATGGGTATGGGAAAGAGGAGAGAGAGGAACAAGAGCCAAAAACATACAAACAAAAAGGCGTGCTAAGGGAGCTTGTCATTGGAGTGGTGAGATGAGAGACTGAGAAATGGAGAAAAATGAAAAGAAAAAAAGAAAAGGGGTAAAAGAAAAAAATGAATAAATAAAAATTAGGAAAAAAAAAAAAGCCTGCAGGGATCCCACCCGTGTGGCAGGGAAGACTGGGGAAGCTGCTCCCACACCATGAAGTACAGCCTGGCTAGAAGGGGTAGAGGTGTCACACAGTAAGAGGTATTCAGGAGACAGGAAAAGAAGGTAAGTATAGAGAGACGAGAAACTGAGAAATGAAGAAAGACAATAATGGAAAAAGAGACGGAAGAAAATAAAACAAAGAAATGAAAAAAAATAAGAAAAAAAGAAATGCCCCCCAGGGATGCCACTATACATCTGCGCAGAGTAAGGGAGTAGCTTCCAAGTGCACAGTGCTGCCCAGCTAGAAGGGGCTCCCAAGCCAAGAAAAGTAAAAGAAGACAAACAAATCAAAACAGAACAATTCAGAACAAACAAAAATAAAGCCCCAAGGTTCCCACCAGCATGGTGGCACGGGGCAGGAAGCAGTTTCAGTGTCAAGTGGTGTTTTGCAGCCTTTGAGGAAGAAGCAAAGATGGCACATGGAGCCAGGTATTTGAGAGAAAGGAGGGGGAGGTAGTGAAATGTAAGGAAAAAATCTAAAGAAGTGGAAAAAAGCAACACCAGCAGCCAACAAATGGCACTCAGGGAGCTAGCCGGTGCAGGTGGAATCCAAGCAGCACTGGGGTGAAGCCGGTGCTTCCCAGCCAAGAGACTGTGGCCACAGGAAGCAGAGGACGCCAAGTAGGGGTGAAGATGGGTGGGGGTGGGAAAGCATATACCGCTGGTTACCGGTTGTTTTGTCTCCTGCTGGAAGCTCTGTGAAGCTGCTTTCTCGTACCCTGTTTGCTGATCTCCAATAGGAGTCCAAGATGGCAGATCCATGCTGTGTTAGCTGAATGGGGACCATGGCGTGTATTTCTCCTTGCTCTCTGTTCTGTCAGTTTCTTATTCCATTTGGTGCTTGGCTGAGTTTTTTATGTCTTCATTTGATGCTTAGAGTTTCAGGATTGATGTGCGTCTCTGTTTGACTTAGTTTTTCAGATCTTTGCTGTGGAGGGACAGCGTGGTGCTTCTGTGTATAGCACCATGTTGCCCAGAAGTCTAGCTATTATTATTTACTTATTTTTTTTACTTTTTAAAAAATTTATTTGTTGTTGAGAACATACACAGCAAAACATACATCAATTCAACCATTTCTACATGTACAAGTCAGTGACACTGACTACATTCTTTGAATTGTGCAACCGTTCTCACCCTCTTTTTCTGAGTTGTTCCTCCCCCATTAACATTAACTCACTTCTCTTAAGGTTTCTATCTAATCTTTGGAGTTGCTGTTGTCAATTTGATCCCATAAAGATAGTTCTTAAAACAGCACAATGCTCAAGGCAAACTTTTTTTTCTAGTTAAGCTTGGCTATTGTTTAAGAAGACTTCAAGGAATATTTTTGGTTTAAGGTTTAAAGATTATTTCAGGGCAATAGTTTCAGGGGTTCATTCAGTCCCCATGGCTCCAGAAAGCTTGGCGTCCATGAGATTTAGAAATTCTGTTCCAAGTTTTGCCTCTTTTTATCAGTATTCTTCCATAGAATCTTTAATCAAAATGTTCAGTAATGGTAGCAAGGCACCACCCAGTTCTTCATGGCAAAGGAGGTAGTTGTTCACAGAGGCAATTAGCCACGCATCCCGTATCCTCCTCCTATTCCTGACCCTCCTTCTTCTTCTTGTTTCAGGTGAATAGAGACCAATTGTCGTGCCTTGGATGGCCCCTGACAAGCTCTTAAGACCCCAGGCGCTATGCAGCTAGGAGGTAGAACAGAAATATTAAACATTTTATTAGATCACTTAACTGGAATGTCCCATGAAACGATGACCCTAAACCTCCAAACCAAGGAACCAAATTCCATGAGGTTTTTGGTTGTACATAAGCAGCTTCAGCAGCTCTTTTTTTTTTTTTTTTTGGTCCTTGTAAATATATCTATTATATAACTTTGCTAATTCAACTTTTTACAGGTGTACAACTCATTGACAGCACTTACAATAATCGGCTGTGCAACTCAACTTTATTCAATGCAATTTTTCCATCACTGTTAAACCTCCTGTCCGCTTCTGTCCCTAGTAACCTCTAATAAACTATACATCTGCCTTTTATTGTCTTTTTATGTAAGTGAGGTCATACATTTGTCCTTTTGTGATTGACTTATTTCACTCAGCATAATTATTTACATGTTTTAATGATCAATGCAACAAGATGTAATATCATCTTTCTTTGAATTATTTTATTCATTCTACAAAATGCTAGGCACTGTTGAAGGATAAAAAGTATTGGATCCTGATGCATAAAATACACAAATGTGAAGGCTGTTTCCCTCACAAGGAAACTAATCCTGACTCGGTCTTCTTTAACTTCCAGCTCTGTGGTATTGCTGCCTGTATCATCTCCACACAGAGCAGAGAACTTCAGAAGCCCCCGGTAATCTTCAAGAAAGAGGTGCAGAATTCTAAGTGCAGAATGGTAGAAAGAGGAGAACAGGGAGGAGGAAGCAGCTAAACCCTACCTGGGATTCGGTGCACTATCACAGAATGGAAACCCACTGCAAAAGTAGAAAGATGACTGGAAAAAACAGAGAAAGATCCTAAAAAACATTTTTTAGTTCAGTACCAGCAGATTCTGTGATTTTTAAATTCTCACACTAGCTGGCAGCTGTATGCACCAGTAAACGTTCAACATTCACAGAACTTCCTGGCTTACTGACAGAATTGGGGCAAGGGGCAAGATTTCAGTCTGCTTATACTGTTTCTTAGTCTCATTTCCATTACAAGTATCCCAACAACCTATCTTTGAGCAGCTGTCTGACCTATTAAAATTGTCGTGGTAAGGTGCCAGTGAGTGGGTTCTGACTTTATGTACTACAGAACAAAATACTGCCCAGTCCTGCACCATCCTCACAATCGTTATGAGCCCACTGTTGCACCCACTGCGTCAGTCCATCTCATTGAGGGTCTTCCTCTTTTTCACTGACGCTCTACCTTATCAAGCATGATGTCCTTCTCCAGGGACTGATCCCTCCTGATAACATGCCCAAAGTATGTGAGACATAGTCTTGCCATCCTTGCTTCTAAGGAGCATTCTGGTTTTCCTTCTTCCAAGACAGATTTGTTCGTTCTTGTGGCAGTCCATGGTATATTCAATATTCTTCACCAACACCACAATTCAAAGGCGTCAATTCTTCATCGGTCTTCTTTATTCATCGTCCAGCTTTCACATGCATATGAGGTGACTGGACCACCAATAATGGTCTCTCTCCCTAAACTCTCTCCTCTTTTGAATCTGTCCTTACATTACATTTAAGTCAGCTGATTCATGGGATTCATTTCATTATGCCACTTCTCTCCTATAAAATATCCAGATCTTCTCTTTCCTTATGGAATAAAGTCCAAATTTAGTCTGGTAATAAGGGACTCTACAATCTGGCCACAACCTTCCTTTAATCTTTTGTCTCTCTGCTTTTCTCTCATTTCTTCCTTCCTTTTCTATTCATTTAACTTACATGACATTTTCTCACAATCTAGTATGAGTAAGGCCCTGCGAAGGTATGCCCTTTAAAAACTTACAACCATACGTAATTTCATTAATTTAGCAAACATTTTAAGCACCAATATATCAAATACTGTGCTATGGACTGAGAATATGAAGTAACAAGACCCTCTAGTAGTTTGATCATACACTATTCCTCTTTGTGAACTCTGATCCCAGTAAAGTGATTTTCTAACATACTATAAGTTTTTGTTCCTCTGTGCCTTTGAACTTTTCTCTGCCTGAAATATCCTCCGTTTACTTTTCAAAAATTCGATTCCAAATCTACCTCTCTGACTCCCTTGCTAAATGCATTCTAGTAACTCCCACAGCACACATTGCCTTTAACATGGTGCTTCTCATGTAATGCCTTATTTTGTAAGATGCTTTTTACATATTGTCTTCCTAGCAAAACTGTATGTATATTTCAATAAAGGCATGGTTAACATTGTTAGAAGGGGAGAACAGAGTGTCTTAAACTATTCTGTATTGCCCACAATGCCTACCAGACACAGTATGTTGTACAAAGATCTTCAGCATATATTTTTATTAGTAATCAATGAAAAATAATTTATAAACTTGTGAAATTTTATTGAAATGAAAAAGAGTGATGCTGGAAGCGTAAATGGTATTTCTGAATAGCATATCATCAGTCGTGAGATTTCTTGTCTATGTGGATATTATAAAGCCATCAAAATTTGAAGATAAGTCATAATTAGGCTTACAGGCACTTTTATACTAAGAAGTAACTATTCTTACCAGTAAACACATTGTGACCTAAAGTCAGTTCCCTAGAGTTAATCATAACAAATAAAACAATCAAATCAATTATCTGAATCTGCAAAGCTAAGAATCAGATGCTGAACAACAGTAACCATCAACATATAACAAGTATATTATGAAATCCAGTTTACAACTGTCTGTTGGCCTTATCTTTCACATTAATAATACATGTTTGGAAAAAATAACTCAAGAACATTACTTAATGATGATGGAGTAGACTCAGTAGTTATTTTGTATTTAGAATATTAAAGAACTCTGTAAGCTAAAAGAATGACTCAAAATCCATGTTACATTAACATTAGCTCATTTAGCATTAAATAAAATTTCATCTCTTATAGTTACTTTATTGACCTCCAGCCTATCCTGTGCCATCAGTATATACCTCTACCAGCAATAATTTTTTCTACTTAATAATTTTTTTGTAAATATTATTTTATTTTACTGTTGTCATCCTTTCTTGTATGGGTATTTATCTTATACAGTGTATACGCCTTAACAATAATTTGATGAAATGCAATTTTATTTTAGAGTTTAGACAGCAGCAAGGTAACCGTGCTTTCCGCCTTAGAAATGCCGAATTCTCTGTGGTACTATTTGCAAATGTGTCCAAATTTGTTAATTGTTTGTATCAGCAAAATACCTGTAAAATAAATTGAATTATTTATATGATTGAAAAATAGGTCCTGTGATTTAAAAATTATCAGATTTAATAAAGTTATCCCATGTAGTTATATAGCATATTGCAGTACCTTACACAAAAGGGAGAACTTTTTTAGCTAGATTGGTATTAGAGATCCTCTAGTCCAAATTAAATTTCTGAATTATAATAGGACTGAAGTGACTTGCCAAGGTTGTCTCGTTGTTTAAGCCAATTTCTACTTCTGGACCACTAATCATTATCCCATACCACACTCTGCTAAGGCTTCTGAATATAATCCATTAACTGCACACATTGATACGGTTAATATGTAAAACAGTCAATTCATACAAGGTTCTGGTTAATAATTTCTGGGTTTTTATTTTACTGCTTTTAGCACAAGAATATAATTTTAAACTCAAAATTTTTATTAGCCATATATAATAACTAGTGAAAATAAACAAATGATATTAAATAGCAATAGCACAGTTATCTTTCATTACATATTGAGAAAATAGACAAATTATCTTTAAAGTTTTAATTTTTTAAATAATATTGACCATAAAAAATTTTTTTAAACTGTCTCCAAAGCTATCTGCTACTTTAAAAAATATTATAAATGAAAACGTGCATTATTGTTAAGCATTATCAAATTAACTCATCGAGTCCCTTTTACAAGTTTAAGAAAGGCTAGGAGGTTTAAGGAAAAAAAAAAAGAAATCCACATATGCTTTAATTTATGCTTTTATAAAATCTGTCAAATATTCAACCCACAAAATAAAACAACATACTTCATATTAATGTACAGTTTAAAGATTCCTTTAATCTAGAAAAGAAATTCAAAAGAGTGTCCCCTTCTATGTTTAAGGTATACATTTTCTTTTAAAACTAGAGAGCTTTCAGAGCATAAATATTATTTTTTCATTATGATAATAATGGGATACATAGCTTAAATTCTCAGCTTATTTTAAATACACAACTTTATCTGTGTAGTGTGTTTGCAATCTCCATAAACCTCTGTCTAAGGAGCTCTCTCTTTTGTATTAGAAAGTTTTCAATAGTATTGGCTTCTTTGAAGAGTCCATCTATCTCATCAATGTAAGATGCATCTACTGCTGCTCTCTCACTAATGGGAAAAAAAGTTTTATGTTAGACTAAATAGTTATAAAGTCTAAACATACCATCATAGTAATGTTTTTTACTATATTTGCTACCAATTTCATTTAAATGGCTTGGTGCACCAAAAATTTATTCATTCTTTGGTAAAAGTTAGTCCCACAAATATTTTTGACTGCTTAATAACACAGCAGAAGGCACATCTTATATATTATAACTCTAATATTAAACTATATGTATATTCTTTTAATAGCCATACAAACTATTATTCAAATACAATGACTGCTCAGTACTTTATAAAACTGCCTTATAAAACATTATGATCTCAGGCCAACAAAATATTTAAATTCCACCTTCAAATATATCTAGATAAATATGTAAAATAAATATTTTTGTCTATAATATTGCTCTATTATCATTAATTTCAACCAAACTGTATTTTTCTCAAAGAAGTTTTTATAAAAATTTAACATGTAATGTCACCTAATTAGAGACCAAGATATATCCAGCCCAGTACTACCTCTGGCAATAGGAAAAAAAGGATGTTTAGTGGAAAAGTTAGGGTTATTGCCTGAAAATAACTAATCTATTACAAGAAACTGAGGTAGAATTTAAAAATTCCAAAATTATAATTACTGCATAGGTTTTTCAGCCACTAAACTAAACTTCCTATTACAGAGTTTCCAGGAAAAAAACTTCTATTTCTAAGGTAGAGACTCAAGAAAATATACTGTAAGTACTTGCCTTAAGATCTTTGCATATGCAGACAACATTAGATTAATATCCTTGCTCATATCTGTTAAAAAAAAAATCACTGAGTAAGTTATCAACTGTGACAAACCTTCTGCATTATAAAATCAATGTAGTATTCTTTTGTAGAGAAATATAAGCATTTTATACATCACCATTCAAATCTTTCTCCAGGGCTTCATCTTTATAAAACAGTCCAGAGCTTTCAGAGAAAGATGAATCTGATTTTCCAAGAGAAGACAGCTGTGGACTATCTGGCATTTGAGGCTAATGGAAGAAAGCAAAGAAAACAAGTATATAGTCAATAAAATCTTGAGGACATATCCAAACCAAACCAAACCCACTGCCATTGAGTTGATTCTGACCCATAGCAATCCAGAACTGCCCCATAGGGTTTCCAAGGCTGTAAATATTTACGGAAGCCGACTGCCACATCTCTCTCCCAAGGAGTGGCTGGTGGGTTTGAACCACCAAACTTTTGGTTGGCAGTCAAGCACTTTAACCACTGCACCAGCAGGGCTCCAGGAGGACATATAAATTCTGGGTTGTTGTTTTTTTTTTAAAAAAAAAAAAAAAAAAAAAAGGTAAATAAAACATTTTTCAGGAAAAAAAAATGTCAGAAATTATATACTTCTGTGCCCTAATTAGTCATTTGAAATGTTATCAAGGAAACTTTTAGGCCCAAGCAGCACCTTGCTCAACCTACTAAATTTTATTTTGCTTTTAAATTAGACTTTTCATATGGTTTTAATGTCCCAAAGAAAAAGTTTCCTGTATCTTGAACCAGTTGATGTTTCCATAACAATATAAAATAGCAAAACTGTCATTTGGACAATAGCCGAATGCTTACAAAATTTTACAAAACAATATAATCTTTAAGAGAGCAAATAATGTCCCAAACCAAACAGATCAGTTGGTGGGGATAGTAGTGAAGAAGAACACAGTACAGTGCCCATCTTTAAAAATACCTAGGTATCTATTCATCGCAAAATAACCATTTAAAGTCCTGTGGGTCATAAAGGCATGGTCTCACTTCTGATTCTAGATCACAAATTACCACAACGAAATTTCCCAATAGTTTCTTGGAGGCCTATATTTAGAAAAAAGCAGTTGTAGTCAACATAGAGACTACTGGGACAATTCTAGCTCTGGGAATATGACAACATCAAATTGCATTTATTAACAGAATTTTCTTAAATGGAAGAAATTTGAGAGGTATACAAAATAGAAAAAAAAAAAAAAAATAGAATAAAAAGATCCAGGGCCCTTTACCTCCAACTCTCTTGGTCTCTTGCAATTTCTAGTATCAGGTTTCACAAGGTGACCTGACATCATATTATGGAAGTATAAGCTGCAAAGTTCATAACAAATGCCAAAATTAGGTACAAACTCTACACTACAAAGCTCTCTTGAATCTTTCCATTTCCATTTCTACTGTCACTGTTTTACTTTAGGCTCTCATCTGCCAAACTACTCAATTTCTCCCTTCTCTAATTCATCCTACCAACTGCTGTTTGGGTAATCTTTCAAAACTCTGATTCCTGCATTCCCTTAACTCAAAATCCTTCCTTTGAAGGGTCACTGCCTCCAGAATAAATTCAAATTTCATGGCACGGCACCCAAGGTCCTACATCACCTGGTGCCTATCCACCATTCCCATCATTTCCAACTATTCCTCTATATGCACTCAGTCAAACTAGCTTCTTTGGCACTTTTGCCTTTTTTCAGGGTTGGCTCATTTAGGATTCTTTTATCTTCACAAAATCTTAATGTTTGAGTAGATCCTAGAGTTCATCTAATCCAATGTCATTTTTTTTACAAATGAAAAAGCAGGGACAGAGACGGCTGACCAAGTTCAAACAAGTAAAACTGGGTCAGACCAGAACCAAGATCTCCTCAATCGTCTAGATTATTTCCATTGTCGTAGCTTATCGTATATAGCATCAAATTTTACTTTAAAATTACTTTCCCATAAATTCTGAAGGATTTTTCCCTAAGAGTCTGAAAGATTAAGTTTAAAGAAAAAAATTGTTGAGACTATATAATGTATTTTACATCTTAGAGATGAGTCCTGTCTACATTCAAGTCATCGATTTACTTTTTTTGAAAAACTCTGCTAACCTCAATAACCGTAATAAATCTGTTTGATTATTTAGACAGACAGCAACAACAAACTATAGAGAAAGTTTTTTGTTTAGTAAATCCCATATAGTGCCTCTACATTCCTGTCAGTACCTTTTAACTTTAATATACTACACATGTACAGCCAGGCTGACTTTGTCTTGGAAAGCTGGCAAATGTTTCAAAGAAAGCAACATGAGGGTTGTTCTCCTTTCCCCTTCCCCTTTTCTCATCTACACCTCTGCTCTTCTTTCACAAATAATAGAATGTGCACATGCGTCAAATTAAAACTTTCTAGACAATTCTTTGTTTCTCTAAAAGTAAATTAATTTTTCTGTCATAACTTAAGGCCTCAGTTTATCTGAATCCAGGCCTGGTAAAGAGGCTGGTACTCATCCTGTGACAAATATCATTCAAAGAAATTGACCCAGACTATGCAATCTAAGGCGTTGGTGAGGTAAGTCATTACCAAGCACTACCCGCTTTGCCTTACGCAACTCTTTTTTTTTTTAACACTGCTTCTTCTTCTCAACGCCTTACCGGCCCCTCAGGCCATTTCACCTAGCTTTTTCTCCTTTCTGGCCCTCTACCCCCTTTTTTCCCTACTTGGCGCTTATCCCCACCAGAGACCCTGAGAGGAAGCATCCGTCCTCTCAGTGCCTCACAGTCACACTCTCACGAGCGTTCAACCCTCTAGTCCCACTCCAAGACCACTCTACCCGGCGTCGAGACCTTCTTCGTCAGAGAAAGCGCGTGACCGAGGGAGCCAGACGCGCGGGTGCGAAAAAAAAAACCGCGGCCTGCGGACAGCGCGCGGCGCTCCCGGCGGTCAGCGCGCGAGCCACGTGACGGGACCGCGAACCGCCGGCCGGCCCGCGTTTCCTCCTGGGTCTGGTCTGCACCTCTCCGCGTTCTTACGGGAAAGCTGCCTTCTTCCTCTTACTTCTTGTGGGTGTGTTTGTTTTTCCCTTCCCCGGTAATCTCTGTGAAAAATCTCTCCAGAACTGCCCTATAAGGTTTCCAAGGCTTTAATCTGTATGGAAGCCTACTGCCACATCTTTTTTTCCGATGGAGCAGGTGGTGGGTTCCAACCGCAGACCTTTGTTCGCAGCCGAGCGCTTACCCACTGTGCCATCAGGGCTAAAATACTACACCTACTCCCTCTTTTCGATTAAAAGTTACATCCTATTTTAAATAGTTTGTCTGAAGAAAGGGTTTAAACCTAAGTTGCCCTGATGCACAAACAAGGCTTCTAAATCCAGAGCCTCTGTTCCGGCTTCTCGTTTTCTATGGTTTAACCAATCTTTCAGAATCACACCCTTTTAGAAAATTACTTTCTTGATGTGTCAATTAATTTAGTCGACTTAATTAGCTTTCCAGAAAATTCTGTAACACTCGTGCCTCACATACTTGGAGCTTAGCCTCATTTGGTGCTTTAATGTGGAGACTTTGACCTGCAATTTCAAAGACAGACACATTTTAAATGTATACCCAGTTAGTTGGCCATGGGAGAAAAAAAAAACAACAACATTATCATCTCATAAAACAAAGGTCAATAACACCCCTCCATAAATTACAAGTGCACAACCTTACACCTTATCGAATTAACAGATATACATTATTAATGTTTTCTCCTCTTTCTTGTATTTCAATGTTAATTGTTATCAAGGCTTGGAAGTACTGTGTGTGAATATGTATGCATATATACATATATTCGCTGTTTGTGAAAATGCCAATTATTTTAAGTAAGTTTGTTTAACTTGATTTGCTAAAATTGTGAAATATAGAATGTTTGTTTTTTGAGTCATTAATTTACGTTATGTTCAAGTCATCAGTTTAGTTTGTTTTTTGAGAAACTATGCTGACCTGGAGAACTATAGTAAATCTGTTTGATTATGGTGAAGTTAATGGCACGGTTTGTAACAGTCTCAATCACTGTCTGAGAATTGATGTCAATCTGTGTTGAAATTTTCACCACCTGTGGTAAAATGAAGGAAAAAGTAGTAAGTTTTTCAGAAAGCTAAATGCATTCACTTTAAAAGACGGTTCTTTATTCTGATACTATGTCCTTCTTAATTCTTGTGGTATTAAAGTGTCCTTTGATGAAATAAAAATATAAAGATTCTTAAATTTTTGAACGTCCTTACTTGGTAAAATAGAAAGTTGCCTCCTCAGTGATAACCTCTTCTTCATTATTATCATTATTGTTGTTAGTATTTTAATGATCTGTTACATCCAAAAGGCTAGGAAATACTGATCTAATTCCTCTCCCAGCCTTTACGTTGTGTATCTAGACAGGTGGTTATCCATCCAGTTCTTAAAATATTTCCCAGAAAAAATGATTCCACCTAATATATAAATGTTTTAATCAAATTAAGAGAACATCATGGACATTTATTGTATTTTTAAAAGCTTATCTCCATTGTATAAATTAAAGAATAAATGGGTGAAAAGTAAGTCTGTCTGAGTTGGGGAGGGGGGCTATTTATAGTTGTCTAGTGCTTTAAAATATTCAAAAGGCTATCATCATTATCTCATTGAATCTTCTCAAACAATCCTAGGAAGTAGACAGGCACTGGAAATATTTGGGTTGCTCTATATCAAAGAAAAAAGTTTGTGCCAAAACTAAAAAAGATGGATAAATTGTGCATTCTACATCTTTAAAGCTGGAAAAAAAAATCACTGGCAATGGACTATTAAAAATTAAGAGCTTATTTGGTGCTTGGCTTCTGATCACTCTTTGATCCCATTTCATGTTTTCATGTTAATTGGCCCTATTGGATACTACAGTTGAAGGATGAAACCTTGTTATTTCAATTTCAGCCACATATGTATTCTTATCATGTACTCTTTAAATGTCATATTTTTTTCTTCTGATAGTCACCACACCAAGTACCTCAGACCATCCCTGCTACAGACTTCCTTTGTAATCATTGTTACGGACATTATGTTTTTATTACCTTACGAAATGAAAGCTATCTGTCTTGTTTAAAACAGAACAAAAACAATTAGCTGTTTATGGAAGCAATTTGTTTTCTAACTCTAGAAGCTCTCTGTTTTCATACTGTCTTTGTAACTGGCCAAAAAACCAATAACAACAACAAAAAGTCAACTTGTTAATTCTTTTGCTATCAAGTTAATACAATTTGGCATATGTTCAAGAAAAAATGCCTAAGAAATTTTATTTCTTTTAATTATTTTCAAGGCTGTGATATTTACACTCTGCTCTTTAAAAGTTACATTTTAGGTGCTATGATTACACTGTAAGAATTAACTCCAATAGGATTGATTATTTGGCACTCTTAGATATGAATTTACACAATCCAGGAAAGTTTTGTGCCTAAGCGTGTGTGACCAGAAAGTCTAAAAGCAGAGAGAGAGCGAGCGAGTAATGTGCAAAAAGCAGGTGCTTGCAATTGACCGAGCTGATGGCTTTTTAAAGTTCTTGGATATCGTCTGAAAGAGTTACGGGCTTCAGAGCGGCTAGAAACTGAACTTTTACAGAAGACATTATTTCATTAAAATAGTGGTTTTGCATTAAAAGAAATAACCCGTGTTCTCTGACACTTTATATCAAGTTCTATTGCCCTAGTAAAGAACTCACATTTGAAGGCGGATCCAAGGCGTGCCAGCAGCAGTCTCCTCCCCACGGCATTCTTGCTCTCTCACGAGCGCTTCGTCCCCGCTTTCCTCGCCAGACTGCAGCTGGGTCCGGACGAACAGCAGCAGGAAATTAGTTTCCAAGTCTTTCTGTACTTCTGGCTGCCTACTTTGGCTGCCGAAGGGGCTGGCGCCTTCTACAATCTACATAGCCTCAGGAAAACGAAAGCGACCTTCTAGATCGCGTCCTTTCGTAGGAAACACTTGGGCATAGGTAAGAAATGCCATATCCTCTGTATTTGAAAACCCGGGCATGGCAATTAGAGGTAAGTAAGCTAGAAAAGTGATTGAGAGGAAATTAAATCCTCTGACATCACTACAACTGACAATAGGAACGTGAGTAACATAGGCAAAGTCAGAATAGAAACTTATTTTTCTCTTTTATCAAATATTGCAGAGTATCACTTTAGAGAAAAGATTCTCAAACTTTTTGGTCTCAGGACTCCTTTACACTCTTAAAAATTATCTGGGACCCCTAAGAGTTTTTGTTTATCTAGGTTTTTTACTGTATTACTGTAATTTACTGTGTTAGAAATTAAAACAGAAATTTTAAAAGTAGCTATTTATTAATTCATTTAAAAATAACAATAAGCACATCATATGTTTAACATAAACAAAATTATTAATTAAAATAACTGTTTTCAAAAAATCTAGTTTGAAGAGTGACATTTTTCATTTTATAAATCTCTTTAATGTCTGGCTTAATAGAAGACAGCTGGAGTCTTATTTGCTTCTGCATTTGGCGTGTTGCAATATCACATATAATGTAGCCTCTGTTAAACTCAGCCGTGCACTCGTGAGGCAATGAGTGAAAAAGATGAATAACATCTTAAAATCTTATTATGAAAATAGTTTTGACTCCACAGACCTCCAGAGAACCGCTGCTTTAGAATGATTAAATAAGAGTCTCTTAAAGGGAGTCTCAACTCTGAATCAATTATACTAAAAACAAGCAAATAAAATGCTTGTTCAATGTTAATAATCTTGATGGAATCTACTTCACCACCCTTGGGTTGGGCTACAAACGGATATTATAGCCCTCTCCAAATCCAACCAAAGCTGTTGCCATTGAGTCTGTTCTAGCTCACAGTAACCCTGTCGGACAGAGTAGAACTACCCCTACAGAGTTTCCAAGACTATAAATCTTTAGGGAGGCAGACTGCGGCATCTTTCTCCTGTGGTGAGTTACAACCGCTGACCTTTCAGTTAGCGGCTGAGCGCTTTAACCACTGTGCAACCAGGACTCTTTTAGCCTTCTCCAGGAGGATTTTATTTTAAAATAAGGAAAGAGTCGAAGAATTATCTCTATTTTGAAGTATAACAAAAATTAGGACACCCTAGTTGTTAGCTGGCATGGATTCTGCTCTGCCTCATGGTAACCTTAGATATAGGGAAATATTGCCTGGTCTTGTGCCATTTTCATGATTGTTGGTATGTTTGAGTCCATTGTTATGGCTTTGGGATACCCTTAAACTGCTCTCTTCTTTTTGCCTATGTTCAGCTATTTCAAGTTCTAGTAAATCTTCTCTCAAGATATCTTTTTTAATCTGGCTTGTTTATAATATTCCTACCACATTCGTTGTTACAGTGGTTTCATAGCCTGTTTTCTACTCTTTTTCAGAATGCACTATTTGCCAGTCAGTAACCTGCAGTATATTCCTATTGCCTGTGACATTAAATTCAAACTTTTCTACATGACTTTCAAAGCCTCCCATAACCTAAGCCCACTTTACCTTGTGTTCGCTGCTTCCCAGCAGGACTATTCCACTGCAGTAAAAAAAATTACTCCATTCTGTCTACCCCACACAGCAACATTGTTTTGATTATCACATAAATGATCTTCCATGCCCTTGTGTATCTACCAAATCTTAACCATGCCTTTCTCCATCTATTCAAATCTTAAGCTTCCTTTAAGGTTAAAGTCAATTCTTTCTGAAGACCATACCAACTATATCAGTTCCATTTTGTTTTGTTTTGGTTTGGTTTTTCTTTTGTGCTTGAGTCTATATTTAACAGTTGATTAAATATACCTTTTATCATTGGCTATTTATTTAATTTTTTAAGTCTTCTTTCATCCCTACCCCCATCCCCTACACACACGTTCATAAGATGGCAAGGTTTTCAAGGATAAAATGATTCATAGACCTGAAAAATTACATTTTGATCTTGATGCTGTAAAAATTACTAGCCACCTGATTTTTTATATGCTGCTTCATTTCATCCCATGCCTACTGTATCCCACAGAATTATGTAAGGATAAATATAATCATAGTTGCTTTTCAACCTCATTTTTACTTATAATGTAATAGTGTGTTTTTAAACCCTAGTGACTGAACAATGCTGGTGATGTAACTGTTGTTGTTAATTGCCATTGAGTTGATTCTGACTTATGGTGAGCCCATGTGTGCAGAGTAGAACTGCTCCGTAGGGTTTTCAAGCAGATCACCAGGCATGTCTTCCGAGGTACCTCTAGGTGAGTTCAAACCGTCAACCTTTCAGCTAGTAGTCCAGTGTTTGCAACACTCAGGGACTCCTTTGAGTATATAATAAATACCCAATAAATATGTGTTGTCTTGGAAATATGAGAAAGTGGAATTTGGAAGATTTAATAGAACTTGAAATATTTATTTGCCACAAATAAATGGTTCTCTCCTTGCAGCCTTAACTAGAATCTAGAATCACAGAATACTGAAATTGGAAAAGACCTTGAAGACTGCTTCCTCCAACTTCCTTGTACAAATGAGGAAACTGAGACCCGCAGAATTAAGTGACTTGCCTCGACAGGATAGCAGCTCATGTGGCCTAATTTCAGTAATATTCTGTTATCTACTAGCCTTCGTCTAGTTTCTAAAGGACTGTATAACTAAAACATTTTGTTATTGCTGTTTCAAAAATCCAGTTGATGCTGCATCATCCTGGGAAGTTCTTTCTGAGGTAGTATACTCTTTTAAAAAGTCAATAGTCTGAGAATCTTAGATGAAACATTCAAAGCATTTTTATCCAAGTGAAACTATAAATTTCATAAGTTAGAGTGAAAGCAAATGAACATGCTTGAGAAAGGAAAAGAGAAAAATTGAGAGGAAAAAGGAAGTTGGGAGAGACAACACTTTGTAATCACAGATGTGTTGAGGACCTAACAGAGTTGTGGCAAAGAAAACAAATGATGGATTCAAAATAAACACTCACATGAAATAAAAAAAAATAAAGAAAATACTAGGAAAAAAGGAGGAAGAATATTAGAAAAATTATTCTATTTTAAAAAATCTGTTTTTAGGCCCTCTTCGTCGTATTCTTTCTCTTTTTCATTGGCTTTCACACAGAGTGGAAGTTTTAAGATCAAAAAAAAAGAAATTCAGCTAGTCATTCTGCACACTGTTGTCATGGTGACAAGTGTTATCATAGCAAGCATTTATTCATTTAACCAACACTTGTTGAGTTCCTACTGTGTAATAAGCTCCCTCCAAGTGTTGAGAATTCAAATCCTGGTCTTAAAGAAACTCAGAGTAAAGCTGGGCAGCCCTATTTGTAATTAAAGTAATCTTAATTCAGTGTAGGAAGAGCATTTCAGAAGTATGAACAGGGCTAGGTGACACTAAGAGGAGAATAATTAGCTAGGATTGGAGGGTCGGGAAAGGGTTCCTAGAAGAGATGTTTGAGCTGGGACTTAAAAGATGAAGGAGAGTTTGACCAGGCAAAATAAATGAATGAATGGGAAAATTCTGGGCTGGCAGAGGGAATAACTCTGGCAACAGTATGGAGTAGGGGACAGTCTAGAAGCAAGAAAGCCAAATAGAGAAGTATTAAAATAGAAGATGCCAGAAGTGTTGAGGGCTTGATTTAAGACAGTACGGGCACAGATGGAGAGATACCAAATTCTAGAGACATTTCTGAGTTAGAATCTACAGTGTTTAACAGACAGGGAAAGTAAGACAAGGGAATCAAGAAGGACACCCAGGTTTCTGTTTTGGGCAGGCAATATGGACAAGTTTTGAAAAGTAATTCAGGACATCTTATAATTGAAACTATGGATCTGGAGGTAGAAATTGAAATTTATAAGTTACGTATACCCCAATAACTACTAACCTCTGGGCTAGCAGCCGAGCACTTAACCCTTAATGGTTGCACCACCAGGGCTCCTTTTTCACACTATATTCTAAACAATTACTCCTCTAGACCAAACTTCAAGGTATATAAAGTATGGGAGAAAGAGCTCTTTGAGATTTTTTTTCTTTGCTTCCCTTCAAATCTTTCTCATTTTCTCCAGCCCTTCTGTCATGAGAGCCACAAACTAACAAGTAATTTTTCCAAATACTTTGGATTAGCTTAATTTGGATTAAATTTTTTAGCTGAGTTTTACTTTTCCACCGCCTCTACCATATATATTTGGCCTCAGACTATGCTAGAAAAAATTTGAATAAGTTCTCCACCTATGAGCACAGACTTATAAATACCCCCGTATATACCAATGACCTCTGTGATCCAGCCACCTTCCTTGGAGCCTAACCATAACTGCCCTCAGGAACCCATGGCACTGCTGAACTCTATAGGAGGGCTTCTTATAGAGCAGGCATGGACCCCCTTGGGAGATCTGGTGAAGTCTGTAGACCCCTTCTCAGAATAACGTCTTTACATACACAAAATTAAATACTTAGGATTGCATAGAAAACCAATTAGAGTTATCAAACAATTTTTGTGATATAGTATGTGCCTATTTATTAACACATTAAGTAACAAAGATCTACCGTTAGAACTAATAACTTCTGTAATTTCAAAGTAGTAATAAACTTATGCCACATTTCAAGATATCTGCAACAATTGTAACACAATAGAAAAATATGTATTTCTATTAGTGACAGTCACAGGTACTGCTAATAAAACTGGTTTGTTTCCTACACTCATAATGGAAGGAGTGCAGAATGTCAGTTAAAAGTTGGTGAAAATAAATATGTAATCTTTTCCCATCTAAGTTCACAAACTTCCTAGGTTTAGAACCACTGTATAGAGACAGATGTCTACAGGGGCACACACCATATTGATGTGGGGTGAGATGGGGCAGAGACAAAGAGCAAGAAGAGGAACTTTCAACTCTTGTATTTTTTTTTTTAACAACAATAATGTATTCATGCGTTACTTGTGTAAAAAATATATATAGTATAATCCAAATTCCAGAGCAAAAGCTGCTGCTGCTAAGAAAGAAAGAGGACCATCAGATGCCAGAGCCCTTCTGCCTCCTCCCATCTTGGCCCTACCCCTAGGCAAAAACACCATTTTTATCATCACCTCACCTGTAGCACTTTGACAATGAAGTCACAAAACTTCAGCCTCTCACCCATGGGAGCCCATTGGTTGTAAGACAGGGATGGAATCAGTTCCTAGTTAAAGGACAGGATTAGGTGTGTTTATGGAATCCTCAGCTACAGCTATATTTTAGATAATATATTTGTATCCCCCACCAAAGAATACTAAAACAATAGTTCAGTTCAATAGTGAGCTACTTATTCACCCTTTAAAACATTGTTTCAATGAGAAAATGCTTTCCATATCTAAACATTGGATGATTTGCAAGGGAACGTTTGGAAGAACATGGTTTTCATAAGCTGAAGACTTCTGGCATTTATTAAATGCCCAGAGTGTTCATTAGCATAGTGATGATACACTGACTTCTGAATTTGGAGGTAGTCGAAACTGACAAAGGAACAATGGTTACTTCTTAACAGATGACTCTTTTCTTTCTTTAGGAATAAAGATGGCTGCTGAACCAATAGAAGACAGTTGCATCAACTTTGTAGAAATGAAATTTATTGACAATACACTTTACTTTATATGTAAGTCTAAAGCAGTAGGCCAGATACAGGTTTCAGAGCAATGAATTCAACTAGAAAAAATGTTGTGAGGTAAACAATTAAGCAACTCTTTTGTGTCACCAACGTCCATTGTAATTTTAATGACATTCTTCTCTGGAAAAAAATACCGGGCCTCTAGAATGTAACGTGTCTGTGGTCCCCGTACCTTGTTCTAGCACATATCCAGACACTTCAATTAATGGCAGCTCAATTAATGGTAGGAGGTGCATGTCATGAAAATCCTACAAAACTGGGTACAGTCAGAGAATACTGTTTCCCAAAGCAGATTGGCAAATTATGTAAGAGATATTTTAAATCTGGAGTTCTGTGAATGAGGTATATCATCATATGTAAAGATATTTGACACATTAAAATGGATTCTTATGATTAATCTTCCATGGGCAGTTCTTCCATTGAAAGTTTGGCTTCATTTGAATGCTTCATAGAAAGTCCTTAGGTGACGTTCTGTTGAAGCAATAAGTGTATGAATAGAATCTATCAATTTAGCTACAAATTTAAATTTATAAACTGGATTTAAAGTTTTATATCCAACTTTCCTTGGAATACACTAAATCTAATGAATTTCATTTTATGGGACCTTTTGACTGATTATATGCTATTTCTGATAGAGGCTATCAAAGGTCATTACAGGTGAGATGGGGTTAAAAATGGGGAGTGGTGGTAAAGAGTGGTAAAAATGTAGGGTGAGAAGAGATTCTGAGTTGAAGTATAGAATTTAACATATTTTGTTTCTCTTCTTTTTTTTCTCTCAGCTGAAAATGATGGTAAAGTATAAATTTATTTCTCTTTCTTTGCAAAGTAAGTAGCTGTTTGACCAAAGTTCACAGACACATACATATCACCCTTCTCAGATGGCAGAAACTGTCCACATGGTACAGGTTTATTAGGAAGCTAATCTTCCCTCAAGGGAATGTGGACTTGGAATGAAGGAGAACATACATGATTAAAAAAAAACCTCTAACAAAATATGCTACTCTACATCATAGGAAATCCGGAAGTTCTTAGTAGCTGCAAAATGAACCTTAGCTGTTATGTAGGTCCTAAACTTAGGAGGGAGCCATGGACTGTCTGGAGGGCATAGGAAAAGGGGACTGAAGCATTAGAATTATTATCCAAAATCAAAAACATCTTTCTTCTTCAACCTCCTCTCTCAGAAATGCTTTGGAAAGAAGCCTGGGAGGTTCCCAGAGGCCAGAGAATTCTGGAAGTAGAGGAAAAAGGGAAGGGTGGGGGAAGAAGAACTATGAGGTTGAGTCATTACATCTTGTTAATGAAGCCTTCTAGCAGGTGGTCCTGGCATTCAGGGAGGATCATAGCCACATCTAACCTATAATCCTCTAGCAGACCCCCAGATTATTAAAGGTCATTAGTTTCTAATACTGTTTTCCTTAAAAGTAGCAGTTTCCCCATTCTTAAGGCGATCCTTACTGGACTAGAAATAAAAAACAGCAACTTTTTTTTACGCTAGTCCTTCATGTTTCTTCAAGATTGAGCTGGTCTCCACAGATTTCATTCAGTAATTATTGGCATCTATTTCCCAGACATATAGAAAGGGCACCTAACTCAATCCAGCAGGTTCTGAGAGAACACTTTGAAGGAGATGTAATCTAAACAGAGACTTGAAGAGCTAAGAAAAGGTGTTCTAGGCAAAGAGAAGACCACACGCAAAGGCCAAGATATGAATGAAATTATGGCATGCATGAGAAATTAAGAGTAATTCACAATGGCTTGGGTGGGTGTAGGAGAATGATGAGAGAAGCTAGAGTGATAAAGAGGGTGCAGATCAAGAAGTTTCTTTTATTCCAAGCTATGGAATTTGGACCTTATCTTGGGGGTAATGGAGAGCCATTTAAGGATCTTAAGCACGATATGTATTAGCTAAGATGCAGATTCATTTGCTATAACAAAGAGATCTAAAACATAGAGACTGAAAATTAGAAAAATAGAATTATTTTTCTCTCAAATAAAAGTCCAAGTAGGCAGTTCAGGACTAGTGTGGCTGATATGCAGATTGATAATGTTGGGATCTCAGGCTTCTTCCATCTTGCTACTCCATCATCCCCTAGGTAGCTGAACTCATTCACAGTTAAAAATCATCACCGACTTCCTAGGTCCGTATCCCAGCTAGTGAGAAAGAGGTACAGATAAGGGGAAGACAAGTTCATTCCTTTTGAAGTCTTTACCTGGAGGCTGTACACGTCAATTCCATTCATATTCCACTAACTAGAATTTAGTCACATGGCCACATCTAACTGCAAGAAGTCTGGAATATATAATTTTTATTCTAGGTGGCCATGTACTCATTAAAATTCAGAAATAACATGATCATATTTTTATTTTTAAAAATATCCTCCTGGCTTCAGTATAAAGAATTGATGGAGGAAAGCAAAAAGGGGTGGGGGGGAATACCAGTAAAGAGCCAATTATTGGAATCCCTATAGGAAATGATGGTGGTATAAATTAAGATAGGTACAGTGGGTATGAAGAATTATGAATGGATGTTAGACATATTTGGGAGAATCAACAGGGGTTGGGTGTGGAAGGGGATGGGAAGGAAGGCAGAAAGGATAATGCTTAAGTTTTTCACCCAGGCGATTTCTACCATTCAGTGGAATAAGAAACACCGGAGGAAGAAAGGTTTGGTATGCAGGGAAAAAAAGAAAGATGATGAATTTGGTTTTAGATCTTGATATGTCTGTGGGCCATCATAGTAGAGATTCCAGTAGACTGTTGGACATATGGATATGAGCTCAGGACGAAGATAAGGCTGGAGATACAGATAGCAGGAGGCTTATGGCATCCGAAGCTATAAGAATAAAAAGATAACCCAGAGAAAATGCACAGAGTGAGAAAATAAAAGTCAAGGACTAAACTCTGAGAAATACCTACACTTAAAGGATGCAAAGGAAAGAAAAACTAATAAAATAGAGCAAAGAGGAAGAAGAAAAACCAAGACAGTGTTATGTCACAGAATCCCAGAAGAGCATTCTGAGATGGAGGTAATGGGCACCATGTTGAATTTTGCAGCCTTGAAAATCAAGGGCAAGAAAGCATCTTTTTTAGATTGAGCAACAAAGAGTTTCGTAATGTTGGTGAAAGCAACTGATGGAGAAATGCAGGTAGAGGCAGACTGCAATGAGTAGAAGAATGAATGGAAAGTACCAAAATGATACAGACAGTTCTTGCCAGAAGCTTGGCTATTAAAAGGCTGTAGCAACAGAGGGGTAGGGTTGATGGAGGATTTTTAAATCTGAAAATGAAGAGTTTTGATTATAAAACTCATATAATTATAAAAATAGTGTTTATTATAAATAATTCAGGTAATAAAGATAATAACATGAAGAAAAATAAAAACATGAAAATCATGCAGAAATAACCATTGCTATCATTTTGATGTACTATTTCTATACTTCTTTCAGTATATACCTTTATACACACAAATGTTTATATTTTTATAAAAATATTATACTATACCTAAGCTTCTTTTTCTACTTATTGATATATGTGGGCATCTTTCCATGACAATGAATAATTACAATTATAGTAACTTTTCAGTAGCCCCATAGTATTCCACAGTAAGAGCATATCAAAATGTATTTAATCAATTCCCAATTGGTGAACATTTGTTCCCAGTGTGTTTTTATTATTAACACTGCCCCCATAAACATTCTTGTATAGAAATATTTACATATTTGTCTAATGGTTTCTTACGGATAAGATCCAGGAAGTAGAGTTGCTGGGTTGATAGAATGACTGGTAATCTATGTCCCAGTAGAAGGTATAGAAAGAACACAGATGGGGTTAGCCTTAAATACCAGAAGGGCATCTTTTCCACATTTTCCCTTGGAGTAGCAGGAGGTCATTTGCTGAAAGTGAAAGCAGAGGCAATGGTTTAGAGAACCTGAGGTGAGTGAAGAAGGTATGGGCTGTGGAAAAAAGAGCTGAACTGGAAGACAAAAGTATTGAAGGCCCAGTGGATTTGTAGTGGAACCAGTTTGCACATTTGTATGCTTTTTCTCAGCAGCACTCAGATTTGGAGTTTTGTAGCAGAAAGACAAATGAGTTAGGGATTTAAGACACTGGCAAAAGGGTAGATAAAATGACTAACCATGGGATCCAGGCTGCATAGGGACAGAAGGGAAGACAGGATGAAATTGTCAGATAGGGAGGGAATACAAGAGTGAGGAGACTAGAGGACTCAGTGACCTCTAAGAGTATGTATAGTTGGAATAAAAATATGAGAAAACGAAAAGGATAGAAGATTCTGGTTGGAAGTAGGATATTTGAATTTGAGTTTTCAGAGGTAAGGTAGTTCTGAGTGATAATGTTAAACAGGATGTGCCCTTGGAAGTGGTTAAAATCAACAGACAACTTCATAGATGCTTCTGTAACAGAAGATTGTAATTAGTAGTTATTGAAAACTGAAGTATATAGTACACCTATTTGTAGATGTATTAAAAAAGATAATTTTCTTAATGATATTTAATGAATATTGTAGGAAGCCTGGAAGCAGATCACTTCGGCAAGCTTGAATCAACTAAACTCGCAATCATACGAAATTTGAGCAACCAAGTTCTCTTCATAGACCGGAAACATAAACCTGTGTTTGAGGATATGCCTGATACTGACTATAAAGGTATTTTTTTTAAATATTTGCAAACATAAAAATGACTAGCTACTTCCTCCTGTTCTATTTTACTGCCTACATTTTTCTATACTAGGCCCAATCCCTAAATGAACAGTCTCAGGAGTAGAAATAATTCCACTTGCAAGAAACTTTATATGACATCCATACTTTCTAGATGGGGTGAAACATTGGATACAATAAATACATTGCTAGGTATCATACCACTCTGTGGTTACATTTGGATCACCATGCCCTTCATTGTAATTGCAGTAACTGTAAGAAATCCTTATAGAGTTAGATCCTTAATTCCTGCTGATTATAGCTGAATATGCTAGTAGTATTTTCAAATTTCAGAATTTAAAAATAAACACACAGATATTTCAAATGAGTCTGTTTTACACCTGAACTTCAAAGTGCCTTAGAAAATGAGTACGTTTCTTTGCCTTCCAAAGTATATGAATTCCAAATATCAGCATTTTAGGCACAGGTGAAACAGTGAATGTGCATCTTGGAAAATACTGAATTTTTACCTTAATAAATAAAATTGTAATATTCTTATTAACATTTAAAAGTTAAAGACAAGTCACAAAATGACAAATACTGTATGACCCCACTTACATGAAATAGGTAAATGTATAGTATCTTAGTTATCTAGTGCTGCTCTAACAGAAATACCACAAGTGGATGGTTTTAATAAGGAGAAATTTATTCTCTCACAGTCCAGTAGGCTACAAGTCCAAATTCAGGGCGTCAGCACCAGGGGAAGCCTTTCTCTCTCTCTCTCTGTCAGCCTTCTTCTCATCAGTGTTCCCCCAGACTTGGAGCTTCTCCACGCAGGGAGCCCAGGTCCAAAGGATGCACTCTGCTCCTGGCACTGCTTTCTTGGTGGTATGAGGTCCCCCATTTTCTGCTTGCTTCCCTTTCCTTTTATCTCTTGTAAGGTAAAAGGTGGTACAGGCCACACCCTAGGGAAACTCCCTTTACATTGGATCAGGGCTGTGACCTGGGTAAGGGTGGTGTTACAGTCTCAGCCTAATCCTCTTTAACATAAAATTACAACCACAAAATGGAGGTCAACCACACAATTCTGGGAATCATGGCCCAGCCAAATTGATAACACACATTTTTTGGGGGACATAATTCAAATCATGACGTATAGAGACCAAAGCTTTTTAGTGGTCAGCAGGAGTGGCAGAACAGGTAGTGGGGTAGTCGTTGCTTAAGGGCACTGAGTTTCTGTTAACGGTGGTGGAATAATTTTAGAAAGGATAGTGGTAATGGTTGCACAACATGATGGATGTAATCAATGTCACAGAATTATACTTGTAAAAATTATTGAATTGGCAAATGTTATGTATTTTTACCACACAAAAATAGGTAAATACAATCTTTTTAGAGTTAAGAATATCTTTAAAAGACTCAAAAATTTTCTGCATGTATGCTGTAATACACATTTAAACGTGTTGTAAAGAATGTCTGGCCAGCTATACATAATCTCCTTCTCCTGACTGGTCAAATCTCAGATTGCAGGATTGGTAATGGGCCTATTACGACTATCCTTTGGTTAATTTCCATAAATATTGATTTGCAAAAATTCTTCTACCTAGTGTTCTTATTTATCAATGTTTATTTCAGATAATGCACCCGAGGCCATATTCATAATAACAGTGTATAAAGATAGCCAACCTAGACATCTGGCAGTGACCATCTCTGTGAAGTGTAGGAAAAGAATTTCTACGCTCTCCTGTGAGAACAAAACTATTAACTTTAAGGTAAGACTGAGCCTTGATTCAGTTTTAGTCTTATTTGTGGACTAGAACAGGAATAGCAAGAAGCAGAGAATCATTAAAATGGATAATTACTAAAAATTTTCAAACTCCTTAACCAATTGTAGTAACTTCATGGTTTTTCTGAGCCTATCACAGGGAGGAAGGGCCATAACACTAGTTTCATAACCTGGGCCTTCTGAATAATCAACCTATAGATAAATAAAAATATAAAATGCATATGTGAATTACCATATTTATTTATGAACAGCATGTGACTTTCCAGAATAATTCCTGGTGCATAGAATGAAGCTAATTATTCTTCTGGGTATCATCCACTTTGTAAATTATGATGATAATGTTTTTACCCCTAATTGTTCCTGCTTCTTAGCCTAAGTCTTGGCCACATCCTTCAACTTTTGGTTGATTTATGTTGTTTTTAATGTTAATCTAAGTGAATAAAATTAACAAGATCAGCTGTAAAAGTAATGATGTATGTAATGTATCTCAAAGCCAGGTATCACTTATTTCTGGCCACTGCTTTTTTCTCCATTATTAAACAACCATTAACTGTAGCTATAGACTGACTCAGAGAACTTTCCTCTCAATGAGAGCCGCCAGGGGATGCTCACAAACTGACAATGGTAGCTGCTTCAAAGGAGAATCCCATGTCATGAAGACTTTTTTCTGAGTGGAGATGTGCCAGTAAAGAACAGCTGTCACGATCACCCAGTCCCTATTGAAGGAAAGTTAGTGATGATCTTAGTGGCAGTGACAATGGGAAAATTGGGAGGGAGAAAAAAAAGCCGCTCAAAATATAATCAAAGTAAGAACAGTGTGTATACAACAGATACAGCCTCCAGTCAAATCCCTTGGTCATCCCTTTCAACGACAGTGCCACCCCTTCAGGCAGCAATAGAGTTCTCACTCTTATGCCCTGACAGGCAATTAACTTAATTATTATAATGGCATTAGAGGACTAGGGTGGAAAGGGTTAAGCATGTTGTTATTGAGCAACAAAACCAGAAGGAAAGGAAGAGATGGCCATGCTCAAGCCTTGTGGAGAGGAGAAAAACTAATTCAGCTGCAGAGGCAGATTTGGAAAATGGGATAATCCTGACCTACAAGTGGATTCTTGTGGGGAGAGACTAGGGAGAGTGTTAAGGAAATGGAAGTAATGTTTGGCACATAGTAGGAAATGGGGAAAATCCAGGTTTTTGGGTGCCCGAGACTTACAAAATTTTGGTAGTCCTTTTAAAGAAAAAGAATATAAAATTACCAAAGGCATAAAGTTGACAATTTAGTTAGAATACGAAAAGAGGGAGCCTTGAAAGAGGCCCGTGCAAGTGAAGGGCTCTGACACTTAAGTGTCGTTATCTTCACAGCTTCTGTTAGGAACTCAGTAAACATTAGTTGGAGGAAGGGAGGGAGAGAAGAGAGGAAGGAAGAAGGAAGGGAGAGAAAGAGAAGGAGTAGGCTAGGACCAGTTTTAGCTCTTGGTCTTTATTCCCTTATTTCCCATTAATAAAGATCTTAGCAGTGGTTGTAGATGTAGACTAGGTTCTAGATAATAAGACACAAGTGGCTACCATTATGTGTTTACCTTTCTGCGCTGGTTAGTAACTATAAAGTCATAGTGCTCAGGGCTACTTCTGTTTTTCTTTGTGCAAGAACCTTTACAACACTGAAAGGGATTTGCTTCAAGAGGTTACTGTCAGTGACTATTTTCCTGTGTATGCATCCAGACTTGGTGAAGGTTCTCTCAGACTTGCCAATGCACTTGGGAGAGGACCAAAAGAACAGATGCTAAGTCAAGTTTAACTTTCCCAGGTACAGATTCAACTCCTCCTGATCTAAAGAACCCCTTAGACTCTTGGAACGCTCAAGTTTCACCAGATAGGGCTTTTCATGTTGAAGGTTCCCCCAGGGTCACCAGGACTGTTTCCATATCCATGTGTTGTGCATTTCCCTGTGGTGACTCAGTGATCAATACCATAACCAAGAAAAGCTACTACTCCAGAATTTCCTTGCCTCTATTCTGAAATGTGACATCTAACTGTGGTTAGAGAGATCACTTATCTTACCCATACCCATCCTCACCTTCAACTATAACGTTCCATGCTAGGTCTGAACCAAGATTCATCTCCCTCTGTAGTATTTCTAGAGCTTTTGGAATTTTGGCTAAGGATTATTTTTCATTTCACATTAGACTTCTTATTAGTCCCAAATTGGCTTCCTCATCTTAGGGCACCTTCCTTAGGTCTGGTATACTTTAGACAGCTGCAGAAGTAAACTCCAATGGAGGAACTAGTTTATACTATCATCACTTCAGGACCCACACTTATTGCTAAAGAGCAAAGATCAAGATTTATAAGTGGCTGGTGGATTTGAAATTGCCAACCTTTTGGTAAGCAGCCTAAGCTCTTAACCACTGTGCCACTAGGCACTAGGGCTCCTATAAAAAGACAAGAAAAGGCAAATGTATAGAGACCAAAGTTTATTAGTGGTTACCTGGGGTGAGAGGGGGGGAGGAAAGGGGGGCTAACAGTGATGGAAAAATTGCATTGATTAAGGATAGGATTGCACAGCCAATTATTTAATTGCTGTCAATAAGTTGTACAACTGTAAAAACTTGAATTGGCAGAAGTTGTGTGATAGATATATTTACAACAACGATTTTTTTTTTAAAAAGAGTAGCTACTAAGTCTGTTTATGTACAACCAAACACCTCATGGGATTTGATTCCTTGATTTGGAAGTTTAGGGTCGTGGTTTCATGGGACATCCCAGTTAATTGGCCTAATAATGTGTTTAGTGCTTCTTTTGTATCTCCTAGTTCGTTATGTAGTGCCTGGGGTCATAAAAGCTTACAAGCGGCCATCCAAGACACAACAGTTGGTCTGTATTCACCTGGAACAACAGAAGAAGAAGAGTCAGGAATAGGAGGAGGATATAGAATATGTGGCTAATTGCCTCCATGAACAACAGCCTCCTTTGCCATGATACCAGAGTACTGTATGGTTCCCAGCTACCATTACTAAACATTTTGATCAAAGATTCCATAGAAGAATCCTGATCAAAAGGGGGGAAATGTAGAACAGAATTGTAAATTCTCATGGACTCTAGACTTTCTGGAGCTATGGAGGCTGGATGAACTTCTGAAACTATTGATAAGATAGCCTTTGAACCTTGAACCAAAAACATCCCCTGAAGTCTTCTTAAAACCTAACAATAGTTTATCTTAACTAGTAAAAAAGGTCTTCCTTGAGCATTATGCTCTTTCAAGAACTATCTAAATGGGATCAAATTGACAACAGCAACTCGAAAGATTGGATGGGAACCTTAGGGGGCAGTGAGTTTATCTTAATGAGGGAGGAACATCTCAGAAAAGGAGGGTGAGAATGGTTGCCCAACTCAAAAGAATGTAACCAATGTCACTAAATTGTACATGCAGAAGCCGTCAAATTGGTATGTGTTTTGCTGCGTATATTCTCAACAGCAACAACAAAATAAATAAAATTTAAAGAAAAAAAAACTTAACAGTATAAAAAATAGAGTTGTGACTATAAATTCTATAATTGATTTAGAAGTTTGGAAGCATCCCCCAGATTCTTTCAGGCATCTTGGAAGGATTCTGGAATGCTATCTTGGGTCTAGGGATCTCTCTGTCAGTCTGTAAAATTTTGGGAATCTTTGCTACCATGTGGAGTCAAAATTAAGTTCAAAATATCTACTGGTTCCAGGATTAACATGGAAGAAGCTTGAGTGGTCCCCACATTTTCTAGTCCATCCTGAAAAGTAGACATGATGCAATAGTAGGAAAAGTGTGGACAGTACTGGCAGTTAGGTGATCAACAGGATTATAGTTTTAAGTGATCTATCCTGTGGCTGAAAGATACAAGGATTAAAATTTGACCTTTCAGGGGAGAGCCTGGCCAAGTAGGCTACGTTCCAGACAGTAGTAATTCAAGACTATTACGGAGCTGAGGAGGAGCCCTGGTGGCACAGTGGTTAAGCAGTCAGCCGCTAATTGAAAGGTTGGTGGTTCGAACCCACAAGCAGCTCCTCAGAAGAAAAGAACTGGTGATCTATTCCTGTAAAGATTACAGCCTAGGAAACCCTATAGGGCAGTTCTACTCTGTCATATAGGGTCGCATGTGTTGGAGTTAACTGTACGACACATAAGAACAACAGCATGGAACTAAAATGCTTGGCTGAGAGACAGAGTCAAGGGCTGCTGACTGAGCCATTATAGCTATACAGGAACCCAGGACCTAGCCTTAGAACAACAAGTGCTGGGTCTCTTTACAGTAAGTTTCAGACCCAGGCCCCACAGAAGGAAGGAGCTGAGATTCCTGGTACTTCTGCGTCTCTCACAGTTGGCTTGGAAACTAGGGCTAACTTAGGCTTATTGGTGGATGACATCAATGTCTTTAGCTATGAATAGTTAGAGAAGACAAATTGACAAAGAGGTTGTGGTCCTTGCTGAAACTCTACTTCATCTTGGACAGATGAGAGAGGAGAGAAGGAAGCTAGCTGGTGGGTAAATTGGGGTAAAACTAGAGACCTGGATCTGAATGTTGGTCTGATTGTGGGAAGAGGCAGAGTGGGCAGGGAGAATAGGAGATTAGGAATTAAGAAGGAGAGATAAGTATTCCTTTATTCAGAGGTTTTTTTTTTTTCTCCTTAACTCTGGAGAAGAAAACCTTCCTTAATTCTGAGCAGTATGATACTTCAAAATAAATTGCATATATTCAAATGTTACATGTCTTTAAAAAATTAAGTAATACTCTTGTTTCTCCATAGGAAATCACTCCTCCTGAAGATATCAATGATACACAAAGTGACATCATATTCTTTATGAAAAATGTTGAAGGACATGATGAGAAGACACAGTTTGAATCTTCATCGTACCCAGGATACTTTCTCGCTTCTGAAAAAGATGCAGACCTTTACAGACTCATTTTGAAAGAGAAGAACCAAATTGGGGATAACTCTGTAATGTTCACTGTAGACCTCCAAGAACTTGGTGTTAAATATTCATAGTTTGCTAGTAAAGAATGTCAACTTTAAGAATTGTGCTCTTTAAAGGTCTATCTATATGAGATAAAACTGACAACAGCAACTGTTAATGGGAGAGGTACAACCAGAAAAGCAGTGTGAGAATGGTTGCACAACTCAAAAAATGGAATTAGTGTTACTAAATTACATATATAAGAATTGTTGAATTTGTATATGTTCTGCAACAACAAAAATAAATTAAAATTTTTTTCATAGTCTGAACTTTTAGTTTTGTGTTTCAGAAAGTTTTTAAGAAATTTCTGAGCCTGTAATTCCAGTGTTGAATAATGGTTTTTAATAGAAGAACCGCTTTAACAAAATTGAATTGACTCCCCCTGAACCAAGTGAAGAGCCCTGGTGGTGCAGTGGTTAAGCATTTGGCTGCTAACCAAAAGGTGGGCAGTTTGAATCCACTAGCCTCTCCTTAGAAACCCTATGGGGAAGTTCTACTTTGTCCTATAGGGTCACTATGAGTCAGAATTGACTCAATGGCATTGGGTTTGGTTTTTTTGTTTTTTTAATCCAAGTAAATAAAATATTCATATAATGTTGTTTAAAAATTGCATAGTTTGAAAACACAGTCTACATTGTTAATTGGCACTTATACTCGACAGAATTGTTTTCAATCTTTTGGGCTACTGGTCCTAATGATGAAAGATCCTGATAAATGAATTCTCTAATTTTTAAGAATACCACTAAAACCACAAAAATTTTATAAAGAGACCATTTCACTTGACAAATTTCTGCACTTCTTCCAAAGTCAGGGTATCCTCAAAAGTCAGTTTGATTCTGAATCCAGTAACATAGAAAAAGGATTATACACTATAACCAATGGCATTTATCCTCAGAGTGCAAAATTGGTTTAATATCCTAAGATCAATTAAGGTAATATGGTATAGTAATAGAATATTGTATATTAATAGAATATAGGGTAAAAACAATGATCATTTCGATGTTAGATGCGGTCGAGTCAGTTCTGACTCATAGCGACCCTATGTACAAGAGAACAAAATACTGCCCAGTCCTGCGCCATCCTCACAATTGTTATACTTGAGCCCATTGTTGGAGCCACTGTGTCAATCCATCTCATTGAGGGTCTTCCTCTTTTTCGCTGACCATCTACCAAGCATGATGTCCTTCTCCAGGGACCAGTCCCTCCTGATAACATGTCCGAAGTATGTGAGACAAAGTCTCGCCATCCTCGCTTCTAATGAGCATTTTGGCTGTACTTCTTCCAAGACAGATTTGTTCATTCTTTTGGCAGCCCATGGTATATCTAATATTCTTTGCCAACACCACAATTCAAAGGTGTCAATTCTTCTTCAGTCTTCCTTATTCATTGTCCTTATTTATCTTCCTTATTCTCTCTAGATCATAGATAATTGTTAGACCGGGTGATGGGAGAAGTAGCATTGGATGTATGTGTAATGAGCACAGCTTGACCAAAGTAAACAATGGCACTAAGAAGCACACAAGAGAAAATGATATTTGTGCTAAAGCATATGACATGTATAGTTTGGCGACAACACCAACAGTAACCAAAAAAAACAAGTACGGTCACGTATGTATGTGCATGGGCATATATGTGTATGGGTAGTTATAAGGTGTGTACATATATATGCACAGATAAAAGTATCTCTGTATTTGTTCGTACAGATACGCGTGTGCAGGCATATATATTCATAGAGGACACTGTTAAGATACTTCTCAGACATAACCAAACACCTTGAGAGATTGGTTTTCCAGGTTGAGGGCTTAAGACTTTAGTTTCATGGGACAACTTAGTCAATTGGCACAATATAGTTCTTAAAGTTCATGTTCTGCATCCTAGAATGGTGAGTAGCATCTGGGGTTTTAAAAGCTTGTGAGCAGCCATCTAAGATACAGCTATTGGTCTCTACTCTTCAGGAGCAAAAGAGAAAGAAGGAAACCAAAGTCTCAGAGAAGAAACTAGACTACAGGGTGATAACCTACATGAGCCACGGCCTCACCTGCTCTGAAACGAGAACTAGATGGTGCCCAGTTACCACTACCAACTGCTCTGATCAGGGCCACAATAGATGGACCCTGACAGAATGGGAGAAAAAGGTGGAACAGAACTCAAACTCTTAAAAAATCCAAACTTACTGGACCAATTGAGACTAGAGGACTCACTGAGACTATCACTCTGAGATACCCTTTAAACGTTGAACCAAAACTATCCCCTGAAGTCACCTTTTAGCAAAATAACAGATTGGCCCACAAAATAAAGGATATTACTGTGAGTATGGTGCTCCGTTAAAATCTATATGAGACCAAAAGGACAACAATTACTCTGAAGATGAGAAGATAAGAGAGCAGTGAAACTAGAACTCTGGAAACAGAACAACCAGAATGCAATTAAAGACAACGTTGACACAATGTGAAAAATGTAACTAATGTCACTGAATAATTTGGATAGAAATTGTGAAATGGAAACTTAATTGGCTGTGTAAACCTGCACCTAAAACACAATAAAATCTTACTTAACAATAAAAAGAAATCCGATGTCTTGCTTTCTTACCTAAAAGCCTTGTTTCATTGAAGTTGGCATTAAACTTATTTACAATACAATTTTAAAAAACTGAGTATTTAAAACAGCACCTGGCGTGTCTGAAAGCAGTTGTTTCTATTCTTGTCTATTCTTGGACTGAGTTGTGCCCTTTTTTTTCTATATCCTTTGGTCTTCTTTATATTTTTGACTCCTGATAATATAGTGTAGATATTTAAAGACGCAGTGTGATGTTACGAGTGAGGAGAATAGGATTTAGAGGCTTACAAACTTGTTTTGAATCTTGTCCCATAACCCAAAACTCTACTGTACTTTGAACACATCTCACTCTGAGGCTGTTTCCTCACATATAAATTGAAAATAAAAAGAAATACTTAGCTCATAAGGTAATTGTACAGATTAAATAAAATAATATAAAGCCCTCAGTAGTATCTAGAGCTGGAACATGGTGGCTAACAATTTTCCCTCTTACACTCCACCATACAATCACCACTCACCTCTGCCTCAGTGTACACACACAGACATCCCCTGTGAGAGAGAAAAGGGCACTTTACCTTCCTGTAAGAACTTAACCTACCTTGTTTTATGTCATTTCCTCTCCTGCAATGTGTAAACTCGTTTGTCACTCTGAAGGAATAAAAACATCACTGCTTTTCCTACCATTTTTTCTGGCTCTTTCTGACATATGTTGCTTTTTCCCTACCTTCTCTCAACACATGGGCTTTATAATTGAAACACAGAAAATGCCAAGACATAAAAGCTTCTTCCGGTTTGTTTTTCAAATTTCAAATCCTTGATTTTGTTGCACAAGAGAAATCTGATTTAACCTAGTCCACAGAAAATAGCAATTCACATCATGGATTTTGCTAAGTCTGCTTATGCAGTGTTGTTTCTGGGCCCATAAAACCCATATAGTGGAACAAAATTTCCTATTTGCATCTGAAGACATGCTCAAAATTCCGCCTTTTCTTTTTCCTCTAATGGCAATGGGTTTGCTACATGGATGGGCCCTCACCGCCATGGCTGGACCCAGTCTTTTGTCTAAGACCTAAATTAAGTATATCTCACGGAGCTCAATAAGGAGCCCTGGTTGCACAATGGTTAAGCACTCGGCAGCTAACGAAAAGGTCAGCAATTTAAACCTACCAGCAGCTCTGAGGAAAAAAAGACCTGGCAAATTGCTCCTATAACGATTACAGCCTAGGAAAGCCTATGATGCAGTTCTATTCTGTTCTATAGGGTCTCTATGAGTCAGAACCTACTCAACAGCACACAAACAACAACACAGCGCTCAGTTCAGGAAACTAGGTGGTAAAAGTATACAAAGATAACACTCATTTGAAATCATAACATTTAGTGGAAGATACTGCAAGACTCCACCTCCCCCAAAAGAGATCCTCAATTGAACTACAAAGGAAGCACTTTTTCTTCTTCCATGGTCTGTAAGATATTAACTCACTATTTTGAAGCCTTTTGACAAAGGCAGCGGAGATATTTTCAGAAAGCTCTCAGTAGTACCATATTCTAAACACAATGCATTTAAGACCAGAGACACACATCAAGGCAGAGACTTGGGCCTTCCAAAGACACCCAGCAACAAAAGGGATAAAAACAAAGCACTGAGAGAAAGAAGTACTTCTGGTTGTCTAGTTGGGAAAGCCTTCACAAAGAAAGAGTCATTTAAGCTGAGCCTTGAAGGAGCTTCAAAAGAATTTCAATAGACAAATGAAAGGAAGGACTCTCTCCTCTTAACATGTGAGCATGGATTTGTTGGAAATCATTTCTGAAGATCAGAGTGCAAAATAATATAGCAGATATGAGTTTTAGTCCACAAACTCTGATGGATAAGAAATGAAAGTTTATTTTCTATGTTTTAATTTCTATTCCAAGTCCTCAAGTATGCTGAGGGTAGTGGAAATATAATTTCAGTAATTGCAGGATGCCCCTCTTTCTCCAGAGTTGGATCTAAGTTCTACAGGGTAAGTAATGCCAAAGTGTCAGGGGTAGGATGGTAAGGAATCTGGTCCATGGTCCTTATCTGTCAGTGCTGACATCAACTGCAATGTCCATCATCCCCTTCTGGTCCCTGACTGACTGTCCACATAGCGACTGTGGAGTAGACTCCTACTCCTGTCCTTTTTAACAGTGTGGCTCTCTCCATCTACATGGTTGACATTCTTGGTTGCTGTTCCAGAATTCATTTCACCCCTCTCCATTATGTAGTAGTCAGGTGATTGGGGTGGAACTGGTTGGAAGGTGGGTGGTTTGTGTCAGGTCAAAGTGATTCTTTCAGGGATAGACATGCGACTGAATTTGGTCCAAACTGAAGCCCAGAAGTAATTTTCCACAGCTGAGAAAAATTTTCTATCTTAACAGGCAGATGTCAGACCTGGAACCGATGCAACCATTTTGCTATTAGGAGAGAAACCAGCCTGAGGATAAGGTCAATACACATAAGAGAACAGAAATGGAACAAGTGCCTGATCAAATCACTTTTAATTCTGAGGTTTTATTTCTGAGCCAATAAAATCCATTTATTGTTTAAATCAGTTTGAATTGGATTTTCTATTACCTGCATCCAAAAGCATTCTAACTAATCCAGTCTACTTCAGTGACACTTCTGGGTGCATTGAAAATATTCTGGTTTTTCTGGACTCCATGAGGTCTCAGGGAACTCTGTGAGGTTATACTGTCTTGCTGCCTCCTGGGAATGCCCAGAATAGGAGCAGCGATCCCCTCTATTTTATATCTCACAAACCTATGGGTGGGAGAGTTGTCAGCCTACATCCTAACCCCGGAACTCAGCTTGGTGGGAAGTCAGGTCTCTGTGACTTATCCAGCAAGAAAGCTCTCACTGGTTCCCTTTCACCTGCAATGGTAAAGGTTGTACATCAACTTGTTTGGGACATGATTCCCAGTGATTTGGAAGTTGTATAATGATGTAGTCATCCTCCATGGTGTGATCTGATGTGATCAGCCAATCAGTTGTAATGAGAGTTTCCTCGGGGGTGTGGCCTGCATCCTATATATATATATATATATATATATATGTATATATGGTATATATGGGTGTCTGACAAAGCTTACTCGCTTGCTCTGGATCCTGCATCTGGCTTGTCATCATCTGACTTCTGGTTCTTGACGCTTGAGCCAGTGTCCTGCCATATTGCCTGTTGATCTTGGGATTCATCAGCCTCCACAGCCTGTGAGCCAGCACTCTGCCATCTTACCTGCTGATCTTGGATTCGTCAGCTTCTGCAGCCCATAAGCCAGTGACCTGCCATCTGACCTGTCCATCTTGGGTTCATCAGCCCCTGCAGTTACGTGAGTCAGGAAAAGCCTCCAGCCTGATGTCTGACTCATGGACTTGGAACTTTCTAGAGTCTACAACAACAAGAGCCATTTCCCTGAGATAAATCTCTCTCTCTCTCTGTCTCTCTCTCTACATATATATATACATATATATATGTTTCACTGGTTTTGCTTCTCTAGAGAACTCAGCATAAGACATTTTGTACTGAGAGTGGTTCTCAAGAAACAAAATCGTAAAGATGAGTTTTACGAATTGGTTCTCAAGTCTGTCTAGTCTTAAAGGCGCAGATGACTCTGCCTCCAGTAGTAAAAAGGTTGCTGCTAATCCATGGCATGAGGTGGCAATATTAATACACAAAATATCACCACCAGTAAATCAAGTATTGATGAGAAGTGAGGTTCTGGGTGATCGCATTTTTGATACTTTTCTACAATTTTGTCAGAATGAGATGCATAGGGAAGCTGGTTGGCTGGTCCTACTTTCACTAGACAAAGTGCTGGAAGAAAGGGATGAGCTCAGGGCTTCAGAGTCACTGCTCAAGTGCCGTATAAAAGATCACAAAGTTGCCACTTGTGCTCTGAAAGACTTATTTCTTGTTGTAACAGAGCTGATATTGCCAAAAACCAAACCCAGAGTCTTACCGTAAGAGTGCTTGAATTACAATACCAACTAAATTCCCAACCTCAAATGGTATCTGAAGTTAAAGTGAGGGTATTGATTGGGAAAAAATGGATCCTGAAAGTTGGGATGGGGACATATGGGCAGATAATCAGGAAGCCAAGGATGTTGAGCTTCTAAATTCCGTTGAGTCACTCCTGCCAACAGAACCAGCCCATTTACTCACATCTGAAGAAATTACTCCATCTCCGTCTGCTAAGCCTCCCTCCCCAGTAAAACCATTATCCATCCACCCCCATCTGATGAGATTAACCCAGCTGTGTCTGAAGAGCCTTTGTCTGTGTCATTACCTGTGGCAGCGTCTGAGTCATTGCCAGGAGAACTGCCTGGATAGATGCCTTACAAGATATAGCTGAATGTTCCCACCACCACCACCCATTTTTACTTTTAGACCCATAATTAGACTTAAGTTCCAGCGAACATCAAAAGGTAAAGTACAGAGTGTGACCCAGGACGAGGTATGCTATACTCCAAAAGAACTGCTTGACTTTTCTAATATATACAAACAGGAGCCTGGGGAATATATGTGGGAATGCCTAATAAGAATGTGACATAATGGTGCAAGGAACATAAAGTTGGATTAGTCTGAGTTTATTGACATGGGCTCACTAAGCACAGATTCTTCATTCACTGTTTCAGCTCAAGAGGTTAGGAAAGGATCTAATGGTTTATTTGGTTGCTTCACTGAAGCATGGATTATGAGGTGGCCTACACTAAATCAAGTTGAAGTACCAGACCTGCCTTGGTATACTGTAGAAGAAGGTGTCCAAAGGCTTAGGGAAATTGGCATGTTAGAGTGGATTTATCAAGTTAGACCCAAAGACAAACAAACACATGGAGTGTCCAGGGGACACACTTTTTACCAAAATGGTGGGAAACAAATTTGGGAAGGGAGTTCCAGCATCCTTAAAGACTGCTGTGATTGCTATTTTATGTAAGTCAGATTTGACAGTGGGAAATGTCCTAACTGAATTAATACACCTAACTACAATGTAGAAACCCTGGTGGCATACTGGTTAAGAGCTACAGCTGCTAACCAAAAGGTCAGCAGCTCGAATCCACCAGGTGCTCCTTAGAAACCCTATGGAGCAGTTCTACTCTGTTGTTTACAGTCACTATGGGTCAGAATCGACATGACTGCAATGGGTTTTTTTTTTTTTTTACTACAATGGGACTCAGTGGACCCTGTAGTGGTAAGGGCCAAGTGACGGTACTCAATCGACAAAGACAAGGTGGGCGTGGTTACAGTAATGAACAGCGGAGTCAAAGCAGTAATCAGAATAGTCTGACTCATAGGGACTTATGGCATTGGTAACTTAGTCGTGGTGTCCCTAGAAATGAAATAGATGGGAAATCTACTAAATATTTACTTAATCTGTACAAGTGGACGAATTCTAGATCAAGTGAACGGCTGTCTAACTCGAGTCACCAGAATAGAGAGTCACGGTCCCTTAATCAATTTCCAGACTTAAGCCCAGTTACAGAGACACAACCCCTTGAATGAAAGGGAGGCCAAGTCCCCTTGAGTAAGGACTCTACTATACTGCCAAAAGTTTATACTGTTAATCTTTCAGCCTTCTCCAAAGGGATATATAGCCTTTTACAAGAGTGACCGTTCTTTGGGGAAAAGGAAATAATCAGACTTTTCGGGGATTACTAGATACTGGCTCTGAACTAACACTAATTCCAGGAGACCCAAAACATCACTGTGGTCCACCAATCAGAGTGGGCGTGCATACAGGTCAGGTTATTAATGGAGTCTTAGCTCAGGTTCCTCCCACAGTGGGTCCAGTGGGTTCCTGAACCATTTGTGTAGTGATTTCCCCAGTTCCAGAATGGGTAATTAGAATAGATACACTCAACAACTGGCAGAACCCCCACACTGGATCCCTGACAAATGGAGTAAGGGCTATTATGGTAGGAAAATCCAAGTGGAAGCCATTAGAACTGCCCCTACCTAGGAAAATGGTAAACCAAAAGGAATACTGCACTCCTGGAGGGATTGCAGAGATTACTGCCACCATCAGGGACTTGAAGGATGCAGAGTGGTGATTCCCACCACATCCCTATTCAACTCACATATTTGGCCTGTGCAAAAAACAGATAGATCTTGGAAAATGACAGTGTATTATCGTATACTTAACCAGGTGGTGACTCCAATTGCCGCTGCTATTCCAGATGTAGTTTCATTGCTTGAGCAAATTAATGCATCTCCTGGTACCTGGTATGCAGCTATTAAACTGGCCAATGACTTTTTCTTGATTCTGGTTTTGAAGGAACATCAGCAGCAGTTTGCCTTCAGCTGGCAAGGCCAGGAATACACCTTTACTGTCCTGCTTCAGGGGTATACCAATTCTCCAACCCTATGTCAGAATTTAGTCCATAGGGTCTTCATCACCTTTCCCTTCCACAAGACGTTATACTGTTCCACTACATTGATGATATTATGCTGATTGGATCTAGTAGGGAAGAAGTGTCAATGACTCTGGACTTACTGGTAAAAAAATTTGTTTGCTACAGGGTGGGAAATTAATCCAATAAAAATTCAGGCAACCTCCACCTCAGTGAAATTTCTAGGGATCCAGTGGTGTGGGGCATGTCAGGATATTCCTTCTAAAGTGAAGAATAAGTTGTTACATCTGGCCCCTCCTACAATTAAAAAGGAGACACAATGTCTGATGGGTCTCTTTGGATTTTGGAGGCAATATATTCCTCATTTGGGTGTGCTACTCTGGCCTATTTATCAAATGACTTGGAAGGCTGCTAGTTTTCAGTGGGACCCAGACCAAGAAAATGTTCTGCAACAGGTTCAGGCTGTCATGCAAGCTACTCTGCCACTTAGGCCATATAATCCAACTGATCCAGTGGTGCTTGAAGTGTCAGTGGCAGAGAGAGATGCTGTTTGGAATCATTGGAAGGCCCCGGTTAGTGAATCACAGCACAGACCCTTAGGATTTCGGAGTAAAGCCCTGCCATCCTTTGCAGATAACTACTCTCCTTTTGAGAAACAGCTTTTAGCTTATTACTGGGCCCTAGTAGAGACTGAACACTTAACCATGGTCCACCAAGCCACCATGTGGCCTGAGCTGCCCATCATGAACTGGGTATTGTCTGAGCCACAGAGTCATAAATTCAGATGGGCACAGCAGCACTCCATCATTAAATGAAAGTGGTACATACGAGATCAGGCCCAAGCAGGACCTGAAGGCACAAGTAAGTTGCATGAGGAAGTGGCCCAAACGCCCATGGTCTCCACTCCTGTAACATGACCTGCCCTCTCCCTCCCAGTCTGCGCCAGTGGCCTCATGGGAAGTTTCTTATAATCAGTTGACTGAGAACAAGAAAACTCATGCCTGATTTACAGATGGTTCTGCAGTGATATACAGGCCCCACTCAAAAATGGGCAGCAGCAGCACAAACCTTTCTGGGAACTCCCTGAAGGACAGTGATGAAGGGAAATCCTCCCAATGGGCAGAACTTTGAGCAGTGCATGTGGTTGTTCACTTTGCTTGGAAGAAGAAATGGCCAGATGTGCAATTGTATTCTGACTCATGGGCTGTGGCCAATGGTTTGGCTGGATGATCAGGGACATGGAAGGAACCTGGTTGGAAAATTGGTGACAAGGAGTTATGGGGAAGAGACATGTAGATAGATCTCTCTGAATAGGCCAAAGAAGTGAAGATATTTGTGTCTCATGTGAATGCTTACCAAAGGCTGACCTCGGCAGAGGAGGATTTTAACAATCAAGTTGATAGGATGACATGTTCTGTGAAAACCAGTCATCCTCTTTCCCTAGTCACCTCCATCATTGCCCAATGGGCTCATGAACAAAATGGCCATGGAGGCAAGGAAATCATGCATGGGCTCAGCAACATGGACTTCCATTCACCTAGGCCAACTTGGGTACAGCAACTGTGGGCAAATTGAGTGCCCAGCTTGTCAGCAGCAGTGACCAAGACTGATCCCAGTATGGCACCATTCCTCAAGGCAACCAGCCAGCAACCTGGTGGCAAGTTGATTACATTAGACCACTTCCATCATGGAAAGGGCAGCATTTTGTTCTTACTGGGATAGACACTTACTCTGGATACTGATTTGCCTTCCCTACACACAATGCTTCTGTCAAAATTACCATCTGTGGACTCACAGAATGCCGTATCCACCATCATGGCATCCCACACAACATTGCCTCAGATGAAGAGACTTACTTCACAGCAAATGAAGTGCAACGATGGGCCCATGCTTGCAGAATTCGCTGTGCTTACTATGTTCCCCATCATCCTGAAGTAGCTGGCTTGATAGAATGATGGAATGGCCTTCTAAAGACACAATTATTGCACCAGCTAGGTGGCAATACTTTGCAAAGTTGGGGCAATGTTCTCCAGGAGGCTGTATATGCTCTAAACCAACATCCATTATATGGTGCTGTTTCTCTCATAGCCAGGATTCATGGTTCCAGGAATCAAAGGGTGGAAACAGGAGTGGCACCACTCACTATTACCTCTAGTGTCCCACTTGCAAAATTTTTGCTTCCTGTTCCTGCAACCCTATGCTCTGCAGGTATAGAGGTCTTAAGTTCCAAAGGGAGGAATGCTCCCACCTGGTGACACAACACAGATTGCATTGAACTGTAAATTAAGAATGTCACCCTGCCACTTGTGGCTCCTCATGCCTCTGGATCAACTGCCAAAGAAGGGAGTTACCATATTGGCTGGCATGATTGATCCTGACTACTAAGGGGAAATCAGATTGGTGTTGCATTGTGATAGTTAAGGTTGTGTGTCAACTTGACTGGGCCATGATTCTCAGTGTTTTGGCAGTCATATGATGTTGTGATCTTCTCCATGATGGGATCTGCTGTGAGTAGCCAGTCAGTTGAAAGGGAGTTTCCTTGTGTGTGTGGCCTGCATCGAATATAAGTGGACATTCTGGAAAGCTCATGGGCTTTTTGCTTGTGCTGGATCTTGCAGCTCGCTCCTGTTCATCTGACCTCCAGTTCTTGGGACTTGAGCTAGCAGATTACCTGTGGTCTTGCCTGCTGATCTTGGGATTCCTCAATCTTCACAGCCTGTGAGCAAGAGCCCTGCTCTCTGACTTGCCGATCTTGGGTCCACCAGCCCCTGCAGCTGTGTGAATCAGGAGAAACCTCTATCCTGACCCACGGACTTGGGACATTCCAGCCTCTACAACCACATGAGCCATCTCCTTGGTGTAAATCTCTCTTTATATATATTTGTACACTTTACTGGTTTTTTTTCTCTAGAGAACCCAGCCTATGCCATGCATAATGGAGGTAAAGATGATGTAAGGTCACTATGAGTCAGAATCTACTCAACGGTAACCGGTTTGGTTTTTGGTATATATATATATATATATATATATATATATATGTATGTATGTATGCTTCACTGGTTTTGCTTCTCTAGAGAACCCAGCCCTAAGGTACCCCCCTTCCCTTACCTTGAAGATTCATTTCCTGGTGGGGGAGGAATGTATTAGTTGCAGGAGGGTAGCCTGCTCATTTTGTACCTCCAAATCAGTTGGCACTTCTCTGGGTCTTTTACTTTTGCTTACTGAATTGTTGGTGGGGTAGGGAGTGACAGCCAAAGGATGACAGGAAAAAACAGAAAGGAAAGAATTATCACAAGTCGGAAGTGAGGTCTGAGTCAGAAAAGAGAAGTAGAAAGAGAAGCCCTGACAGGCTCCTGTCAATTGTTACTGTAAAATGGCTCCATAAGCATTATTGACACAACTCGAATCCCTGAGAGAAGGCCAGAGGTTGTATTCAGTCAGCTTGGGTTGTCTTTCTCTCCTATGTCTTTGACTCTGTTGACCCTTAGCCCTTCTGTCTTCTCAAGCCCCAACCTCTACCTCCTGGACACACCTTCCCATTCCAAGATGGAGCCACACCCCAAGATGGCTCTTGCCTTGCCCCTTTCCTGTCAGCACCTGTTTCTGTTCCTGCCCTGCTCTGCCACAGCCACCTGCCTCAACCATAATCCCACTGTGGGCCTGGACCTAAATTCTTAAAAGGTAGGGCAGGAGCTTTATTATTAATTCATTCCTATCAATCTTTTTCTTCCTTTTTCTTATCTAACGTCTACCCCATTGCCTCCCAGTACTTTCTCACCATCACTCAAAAAGCCAAATGAGCAGAACATTTGTTTTGCAAATACTTTCTTGTGATAATGGAAAAAAATATACTAAGCGAAAAAAAATGTCCCTATATCTCTCGCCCCAAAATGCCCTATTTCTTAAAGACTCAACAATATTTGTTATGCATCTATTATGTTCCAGGCACTGAGCTCTGTGCTAGAGATACAAAGACACCTTGCCATCAAGCATCTTATAATCTAGTGGAGGGAAAGGTGGGCAAGGAATTAGCCATTGAAAACCCAAAAACCCAATTTAGTACATTTCTACTCTGACACATTTGGGGTCACCAGGAGTTCGCATCAATTCAATAGCAACTGATTTTTTGGTATATACATTTCACTATATATCCACTACTAAATATGTCTATCACTAGATGTGATGATTAATTTTACGGTTCAACTTGACTAGGCTATGTTTCCCAGTAGTTTGGCCAAACACTAGACTAGTTGCTGTTCCACAATGTAATGTGATGTGATGTGACGTGACATTACGTGATGTGATGTAATCACTTTCCATAATCTAATCTAATGTAATGTAATCAATTAATCAGTTGAAAAGGGAGTTTCCTTACAGTGTGTTCTGCCTCCCAACTATAAACAGACATTTTGGCGGAATGCACTGTCTCTGCACTGTACACTCTTTCCATTGCCTGACCTATGGATTTTGGACTTGCCAGCCCCCACAATCATGTGTAAGCCAATCCCTTGCAGTACCTCGCTTGTCTCTCTCTCTTTATATATGTAAATATTATTAGTTCTGTTTCTCTAGAGAACTCTGACTAAGACACTAGATATATCCATTACATACACCCATAGGTAGCTAGATGGATGGATGGATGGATGGATATTGATGGAGATATAGATAGGAAAGACTTGAGCATTCAGAGATGAAAGATGTAAAATACTATAAATTAAAATCGGTGAGATAGGCACCAAGGCCCAATATAAAGGTCAAATATTGCCACTTCCATGCTTTCTCTCTCTCTGTCTCAATTTTCAATGGCCCCATGATTTCCCAGGTTACTAATGTACATTTCTTTCTTTCACTTATTCATTCAATAGCACCTGCTTTGTTTTGTTTTGTTATTTTGGTGGAAGTATACACAGCAAAAGATACATCTAAGGTCAATTTATTTATTATTTTTTCTATAATTTTATTTATTTTGTTGTTGGAAATATACACAGCAAAACATACACCAATTCAACAGTTTCTACATGGACCTTTTAGTGACATTGATTACATTCTTCGAGTTGTGCAACTGCCCTTTTCTGAGTTGTTCCTCCCCCATTAACATTAACTCACTTCCCCCTAAGGTTCCTATCTAATATTTGGAGTTGCTGTTGTCAATCTGATCCCACATAAATAGTACTTAAAAGAGCGTAATGCTCAAGGCAAACGTTTTTAATAGTCTACTTAAGCTAGACTATTGTTTGGTTTAAAGAAGACTTCAGGGAATATTTTTGGTTTAAGGTTCAAAGATTATCTCAGGGCTTCACAGGTTCATACAACCTTCATGGCTCCAGGAAGTCTAGAGTCCATAAGAATTTGAAAATCTGTTCTGCATATTCCCCTTTTGATCAGGATTCTTCTATGGCATCTTCAATCAAAATGTTTAGTAATGGAAGCCAGATACCATCCATTTCTTCTGGTCTGGTGGCAAAGGAAGCAGTTGTTCATGGAGGCATTTAGCCGCACATTCCACATCTTCCTCCTATTCCTGACTCTTCTTGTTCCAGGCAAATAGAGACCAATTGTACCTCAGATGGCTGCTTGCAAGCTTTTAAGACCTCAAGCACTATGCATCAAACTAGGAGGTAGAACAGAGAACTAAACATGTTATTAGGCCAATTAACTGGAACATCCCAATGAAACCATGACCCTAAACCTCCAAACCAAGGAACTAAATCCCATGCAGTGTTTGGTTGTACATAAACAGCCTCAGCAGCTACTTTTTTTTTTTTTTTTTGTCGTTGTTGTAAATATATCTATCACACAACTTTTGCCAATTCAACTTTTTACAGATGTACAACTTATTGACAGCAATTACAACAATCAGCTGTGAAATCTCACCCTTAACTTGATATTTCCATCACCATTAAACCCACTTTTCTCCTCCCTCCCATCTCTGGTAATCACTAAAATACTTTTCTGTCTATACATTTGCCTTTTCTTATCTTTTTATATAAGCGAGATCGTACAATATTTGTCCTGTAGTGATTGACTTATTTCACTCAGCATAACATCTTCCATCCATATTGTAGCATGTATCAAAACTTCATTTCTCCTACTGGCTGAGTAGTATTCCTTTGTATGCATGTACCACATTGTGTTTATCCATTCATCTGTTGATGGGCATTTAGGTTGTTTCCACCTTTTGGCTATTATAAATAGAATAGCACCTGTTTTTTGTGTAAATCATCTATTCTCCATCATTCTTGAATCCTGTAAGTTAGCAAGCCATATGACATCCCTACTGCCACCCTCCTTGTCCCAGGACCCTGACCGAGATTATTTGTCATTGCCAAACTATTCTCTCTCCCTGCCTTCGGGCTTCTCCCCATGCTCCTTTCCCCTCCAACCTACACAGACCACCAGATTCCTTTTCCTAGCCACCACCTGAATTATGTCACTTTCCTGCACCAAAGCTTTCAGTGTCCATATAATAAAGGCCAAGGTAAACCAGGCACTCTCTAATCTGCTCTTAATACTAACTACATACCTAACCTGTCCTTTTACTACCCCCTACCCTCTCACACACAGACATGGACATACATACGAACCTAATTCATTTCCACTGCCAATCATTTTCTTATGCTGTTTCCTACACCCTCCACACCAATAAAATACCTTTTCTTCTTTTCTCTGCCTATTCTATTAGCCCACATCCTATTGTTCAGGTCCTACCTTGTACCTCATCTCTGCTACATATCCTTTCCTGGCAATTCAGCCCATATCAATCTTTCCTTTTTCTGACCTCCATGGAAAGATATTATTTTAAAACGTCAATGGATGTTTTCCCCCAGTTTTTCCTATTGCCCCTTCCTTTTATCCATTTGGGCAGTTAGGCATTATGTTTGCATTGGTTCAATGAAAGAATGCAGATTATAAAGGAGTCAAATTTTTTTATTTTGAATCTCGTAAGTCTAGGCAAGGCATACTTTGAAAGAATTCTTGATGAGAAAGAGCCAAAGCTTGCCTGCACAAGAATAAATTAAGATTTCATGAAAAGACAAGAAATATTTGCATGTTGTATAGAGACAGACTTAAGGCAGCCTCATGTCAGCAAAATATTTTCTGTACATTTGAAGATATTAGGGACAGTGGAGCAGAGAACTAGTGGATGTCACAAGGCCTCATGATCAGAAGGAGGATAGAATAATGGCCTGTGTGGACTTGTGAACAGATGGGAACAAGGACTTCTTGGCAAGTGTCAACATGAAAAGGTGACAACCCTGTGCTGTCCCCACAGCCATTACCCAACATTGTGTAAGCCCTCCTGAGCTTAAACGCAACTTCTGGAAAAGGAGGAACACAATTTGCCCAAGATTATATCTCAGTCACCAGGTAGAATTGTGGCTTCTAATCAGAAAGGTTAAAAAAAGAAAAAAAAAATCGCCTTTGAGCAGTGACCCTATAGGACAGAGTAGACCTGCCTCATAGGATTTCCAAGGAGCGGCTGGTGGAATCGAACTGCCAACCTTTTGGTTAGCAGTGGAGCTCTTAACCACTACACCACCAGGTTTTCTACCTAACCGCATTTAAACTGCCTTTTTTTTTTTCTTTTCTGTACATCTTATAGTTAGTAATGGAGCCTTGGTGGTGCAGTGTTTAAGAGCTCAGCTGCTAACTAAAAGGTTGGCAGTTCGAATCCACCAGCCGCTCCTTGGAAACCCTATGGGGCAGGTCTACTCTGTCCTATAGGGTCGCCATGAGTTGGAATCGCTATGAGTCTGAATTGACTCGACAGCAACAGGTTTGGTTTTTTGGTTTAGTAATATCTTGCAGGAAACCCTGGTGGAGTAGTGGTCAAGTGCTATGGCTGCTAACCAAAAGGTCAGCAGTTCAAATCCACCAGGCATTCCTTGGAAACTCTATGGGGCAGTTCTACTCTGTCCTGTAGGGTCACTATGAGTCGGAATTGGCTCAATGGCAACGGGTCTCTTTTTTTTTTTAATATGTTGCAGTGAGTAATTTGCTGATACTATCATTCTCAGATGTTCACTCACAGATGTTCAATTTTATGATTTACTGTTCAAAACACTGCTGGATTTATAAAAATACGATAATAAAAGGCAATAATGATTTTTTTTTTAAATGAGATACTTGACTTATGTCAGAACTGACTTACTATGGAGTCATGAGAACAGAACCCTGCAGGTCGATGGACTACCTGTATATTGATCAGAGTCCTGGCAGAAAATAGATAGCGTAATAAAAGGGTTTACCTAAAGAGAGCTTAATGAAAGGACTATTTTCAGAGGAATGAACAGGGTTAAGGTAATCAACAGGGGATGCTGAGGCCTCCAGGGACTAGCAACAGCAGGAAGCTGTTACCACATCTGGACTTAAAAGGGAAGAGGTGAAAGAACGATGTTGCTGGAGCTAGCAAGAGCTGAAGCCTAGAAAGAGGAACTGCCTGGCAGGAGCTATGGCCGTAAAGCAACACAGCCACCACAAGAACTGCAGCCAGGCAGCAGGGAGAACTGGGGAGGTGAGGAGTGCTGGGGAATAAATAACCCCAACCGCTCTCTCCTCCCACCCTCTGCTCTCCTGCCAGTGCTACCAGTGGCTGGCAGCGCTCATTGAAAAAGTTGGTATAGATCAGCGTCCTGGGGCACAGATCTGGGCAAAGGAGAACTGGTAATAGATCTGGAATGCGTGTGGGAGGTTGGGGGAGGGAGGGTTGATGGTTGATGGGAAAAGGGGAATAACCAGCACAGTAAACATTAAAAATTAAAAGGGCACTCCAGGTCTACATGGAAGTGACCCCAGGGCATCTGCAGACAGAGCCAGGTTTTTCCTCAGAAAATGGTTTAGCATCTGCATGGTAGGCCTTGCTTTAAGTCCCGCCCAATCTAGGCTGTTTGTAAGAGGCATGTGCCAGATGGACTAAGAACAAGTACCTTAAAATAATAGGAAAAGGACAAAGGCAGCCAAAGACAATTACATGCAGTGAAATCATTTTAAAACTTGCAAAAATAACAGGATAAAAATAATTAAATAAAAATGTTACATGATAAAATAAACTGATACCAAAGGAATGTAAATTCCGAAAGGGTAGAGATTTTGTCTTGTTTACTGCTGTATCTTTGGCCTCTAAAACAGTACACAGGTCACAGTAAGTGCTTGATACATATTTGTGAAATGAATGAATTCCAGAAATTTTTAAAGATTTAACAATTAAAAAGTAAAAACCAAGAATAGTTTTCAATCTATACTTGTCCCCTTGGTGATCTCATCTACTCCCATGACTTTAAATACCACATAAATGCTGACTTGTAAATTTATATTTGTACCCCAGACCTCTTTCCTCAACTCCCTACTCAACATTTCCACTTGGATGGCTAACATACATCTCACGCTTAACTTGTCTAAGAGGGAATTCATGCTCTTCCCCCAGAAACTGGCTCTACCCACAACCCTTCCCATCTCAGTTGGTGGCAACTCCATCCTTCTAGTTACTCAAGCCAAAAATCATTAAGTATGCCTGGACTCCTCTTTTTCTTTCAACTCCATCAGGAAGGCTGGTTAGCTCTCCCTTTAAAATGTATTGAGAATCCGGCCACTTCCCAGTACCTCCACTGCTACTACCCTGATCTGAGCCACCATCCTCTCACCTAGATTACCGCTCCAGCCTCCCACCTGGACTCTGGGCTCCTGCCCTTGGCCTCCCTACAATCTATCCTCAATATAACAGCTACAGTTATGCTTTTAAAGGCGTAAGTCAAATCATGAGATGACTCTGCTCAAAAGTCTTCACGAGCTCACCATTTCATCAGCGCAAAAGCCAAAGTCCTTATAATGGTATACAAAACTCTATATCAGCTGGCACCCAGTTACTGCTCTGATTTTGTCTCCCACTTCTCTCCCCCTGTTATGGACTGAATTTTGTCCCCCAAAAATATCTGTCAACTTGGCTAGCCGTGATTCCCAGTATTGTGTGATTGTCCACCATTTTGTCATCTGATGTGATTTTCCTATGTTTTGTAAATCCTACCTCTATGACGTTAATCAGGTGGGATTAGCAGAAGTTATGTTAGTGAGGCAGGACTCAATTTACAAGATTAGGTTGTATCTTAAATCAATCTCTCTCTCAAGATATAAAAGAGAAAAGCTAGCAGAGAGACATGGGGACGTCATACCACCAAGAAACAAAAGCTGGGAGAATAACACATCCTTTGGACCCAAGATCCCTGCGTTGAGAAGATTGATAGCAAGAACCTTCCCCCAGAGCCCACAGACAGCGAAAGCCTTCCCCTGGAGTGGCACCCTGAATTCGGACTTGTAGCCTACCAGGCTGTGAGAAAAAAGACTTCTGTTTGTTAAAGCCGTCCACTTGTCGCATTTCTGTTACAGCAGCACCAGACAACTAGTGCTCTGCTCCAGCCGCACTGGTCTTTCCGGTCCTCAAACATATCAAACATCCTCCCACCTTAGGAACTGGTTGTTTTCTCTGTGTAAAACTTTCCCCCGAGATGTCCACTTGATTAATTCCCCTAGCTCCTTCGAGACTTTGCTGAAAGCTTACTCTTTCAATGAGGCTTACCCTGACTACTCTATTTAATACTGAAATCTGCGGCCTTGCCACCTCCAGACATTCCTGATCCCCTACATTGCGCTACTTTTTATCTATAGGCTCACCGTCTTCTAATCGTTATGGTTATTTTTTATTATCTGTCTTCCCCAATAGAATGCTAGCTCCCTGAGGGCAGGGAACTTTGTTTTACTCACTGAAGTATCCCAAGTGCCTAGTGCAGTGCCTAGAACATACCAAGTGCTCAATATATATTTGTTGAATGAATGAGGAAGGGAAAGTATATTCTGGGGCTTAATACTTTCTTAAAGACAGAGCAAGTCAGTTGACAAAATGCACAAACTTCCAAGTTCTCTGAAGTCTTGAGGACTCCAGTCAATTGTCTCAGCTCTCTTAGCTGAGGAGTAAAGGGCAGCATCTATGACACCTGGCAGTGTCTGGTAGCCTCAGAGAGGGGCTGGTGGGGCAGTGGTTAAAATGCTCGGCTCCTACCAAAAGGTCCACGGTTTGAACACACTAGCCACTCTGTGGGAGAAAGAAGTGGTACTCTGCTTCCGTAAAGATTTACAGCCTTGGAAACCCTATGGGGCAGTTCTACTCTGTCCTATAGGGTCGCTATGAGTCAGAATCAACTTGTCAGCAGTGATTTGGGTTGGGTGGCCTCAGCGTCTTGCTGAGACTTACTATGGACGAGAGAACGCCAACACCAGCTGGACCCAGAGCCCTGAGGATGCCGCAGCTGGTGCATGATATACAAAACCACTACGGTGGCCCTAGCCGGTCAGCATTCCTTTCCCACCTTGGTAACCTCACATTCTTGCATTCTGGTATCCGGGAATGCTCCACCCTCCCCTCCCGGCACCCTGGCAGGGAGGTTATGCCCAGGTAAGAGGCAATGAGTCTCCTCCTTATCAAATGCCTATTACGTGCCAGGTATTGTTTCGTTTAATTACACGGATATCCATAAATCAAGTTTCTAAAACAGAGGCCCCAGAGACTAGTATAGACTATGGGAGGTGCTCATAAATTGCCTAATGAAGAAATAAAACCCTGCAGTGTAGGGGTGGGGCAGAGTCACCCACTCCTTTAAGTGGTTATTAAGCCCGACAGCCTGTCAGAGCAACAAGCTAGGTCAGTCAGTGGTTCCAAGAAGGATAAATGCCTGGTTCCCTGGACCCCTCCTATCTCTGTAGTCTGACAGTCAGTCTTTGACCTGCCACCCGCTGCTTTCCACTTAACTTCCTCTCTCAGCTACTTTCCAGTCAGCTCATCAAAAAGTTGGCAGGTGTGTGTTGCCTCTCTGAAACTCACATATCATTTTCAGCCACAGGTAAAGGAAGACAAACCAATGAACAAGACTTACTTGAGTACCTTCCATTCATCCAACAAATATTTAATGAGCACCCACTGTAAGCCAACCTTTTTTAGGCAGAAAGGATTCAGCAAATAAGGGAGACAGATCTGTTCCCAAAAAGCTTACATTCTAGTAGAGGGAAATGACAATAAACAAACAAAAAATTTAAAGATGAAAATATCAGATAGTGGAAAATATGTGGACAATTAAGGAAGTTAATGTGATAGAAAGAGGCTGGATGCTTACTTCAGATGAAGGAGTGAGAAAAGAACCTCTTATCTATGAAGAGGTGACAGTTAAACTAAGATCCAAAGGCCAAGGCCAAGGTTCCAGGATCAAGATTAGGAGGAAAAGCATTCTAGGCAAAGAGAAGAGCTAGTACAAAGGTCCTGAGGCTGGAGTGAGTTTGGGGTGTGTGAGGCAGAGAAAGAAGCCTACTGTGGCTAAAGGAAAATTGGCAGAAGGGAGAGTGGTCATGGTCAGGGGCTCGGCCAGAGGCCTGGTAGAATGAGTTGGATTTTATTCCAAGTGCTAATGGAGGGCTTTAAGCAGGGGAATAATGCAATCTGATTTATGTTTTTAAAAGATCCTTATGGCCACTGGGTGGAGAATGAATTTCAGGTGGGTAAAAGTGGAAGCAGGAAGCCAAGTTAGGAGGCAGTACACTAACCAATGTGAGGGAGGATGACAGTGGACTAGGATGTAGCCTCTAAGAAGGAGACTATATTTTGGAGGCGCATCAGTAGGATTGTCAGTGGATTGGATGTGAGGGTGAGAGGAAGGCAGGAATCAAAGATGACTTCCAGGTTTAGGTCTGACATCACTGTTCTTACAGATACCTGGCCTATCCGACCTTGAATACCTGAAGGGTACAGTTCATTTACCGTCCACTTTCACTGCAAACACGTGCCATATTTGCAGTGGAGTTTTCCACATTGGGCGGACATCTTCAAGAAGGCTTCCAGACAGACGTGATAGTGATTATTAAATTCTCACATATTTGAAATAATGACTTCAAAAGAAGTGTATCTTCAATCCCTAAAGCAATGAGAGATAAATCTACTGTATGTGTATTCATAATAACACACACAACCAACATACATGCTTGTGACTTTTACATTTGAGACCAAAATTAAAATTGCAGTCCATATTTTCCTATGTTCTTTAATTGCTCCCATAGAACTCAACACACAGAATAGGTCTCATTTATAATCATAATGCCTACATCAAAAGAGAACGAAAAATAGAAGCTGTTATCCCCATTGCACAGAAGGGTGAACTGAGGTGGGGGGAATAATAAATAGATGTTTTGCCCCAAGATCACACAACTAGTCCCTAGTAGTGCTAGATCTCCTAGTCTCTTAATCAATCCAGTGTTCTTTCTACCATGCCTTAGGTTTTCCCATAAACCATTACACTACTTATTGGGTATCTCTTGGCCCCGCCAAAAAAAACCCATTGCTGATGAGTCAATTCCAACTCATAGTAACCCTATAGGACAGAGTAGAACTGTCCCATAAGTCTTTCTTGGCTGTAATTTTTATGGAAGCAGACTGCAACATCTTTCTTCTGCAGAGTGGCTGGTGGGCTCAAACCATGGATCTTTTGGCAGCCGAGCACTTAACCAGTGCACTACCAGGGCTCCTTCCTGGGCTCCAAGGACAGAGATACATAAGTTTCAAAATGAAGAGACTAATTGAGACCTTAGCAGAGGCATGAAGCCAACATTCATTGAGTGTGCCAGAGAGATAGCAGGCAAAGTTCCTCAAGAAATTTGGAGTCTTGGGCAAGTGGGAGGAGGAAAGGAAGACTCAGTGCTTAGGGGACACTGAGCTTCTGTTAAGAGTGAGGGAAAAATTTGGGAAAGGTTAATGGTGCTAGTTGAACAACATGGTGAACATATTGAATGGTACACATGAAGACTTGAAATGGCAAATGTTTTGTTATATATATATTTACCACAATTTTTAAAAATGTATTTTAAAAAAAGAAATTTAGAGTCAGAGACTAGCTCACTTGGCAGACACATATTAAGCACCTACTGTGTGCCAGGCGGGGGCCCTGGTGTCACAGTGATTAAGAGCTCAGGCTGCTAACCAAAAGGTTGGAAATTCAAATCCACCAGCTGCTCCTTGGAAACCGTATGGGGCAGTTTTACTCTGTCCTATAGGGTCGCTATGAGTCGGAATCAACTTGATGGCAACAGGTTTGTTTTTTTGGTTTGTGTGCCAGGCATTGTATTAAATGCTGGGCATACAAAGATGAACCAGTCACCATCCCTGCTTTTAAAAAACTTAGTGTCTATAAAAGAAAAAATAAAAAACATTTTTGAAAACTCTTAAAAACAAAAGAGAACCTATACCACACCAAAACATCCATGGATTAAGTAATTCAACTTTTAAAACTGGTTGTTTTGTTTTTCTTTAATTAGTTACATTAAAACTCATTGCCATATAGTTTATAAAAAAAATGTTCTACTTTCTACCTTGGTGCGTAGCATTGGGGGGTCTTAAAAGCCTGTGAGTGACCGACCATCTAAGATGCACCTCTGGTCTCACCCCTTCGGGAGCAACAGAGAATGAAGAAAACAAGATACAAGGGAAAGATTAGCCCAAAGGACTAATGGGCCACAACTATCACAACCTCCACCAGGCTGAGTCCAGTACAACTAGATGGTGCCTGGCTACCACCACTGACTGCTGTGACCGGGATCACAACAGAGGGTCCCAGACAGAGCTGGACAAAAATGTAGAACAAAATCTAACTCACAAAAAAAGACCAGACTTACTGGCCTGACAGAGACTGGAGAAATCCTGACAGTATGGCCCCTGGATACCCTTCTAGCCCAGTAATGAAGTCACTCCTGAGGTTCACCCTTCAGCCAAAGATTAGACAGCCCCATAAAACAAAACGAGACTAACGGGTACAACAGTCCAGGGACAAGGACTAGAAGGCAGGAAGGGACAGGAAAGGCCGTAATAGGGAATCCAAGGTTGAGAAGGGACAGTGTTGACATGTCATGGGATTGTTAACTGTTGTCATAAAACAATATATGTACTAACTGTTTAATGAGCAACTATTTGTTCTGTAAACCTACATCTAAAGTACAATAAAAAGAAAAAAAAAAAAAACTCCTTGCTGTCGAGTCAATTCTGACTCATAGCAACCCTATAGGACAGAGTAGAACTGCTCCGTAGGGTTTCCAAGAAGTGCCTGGTGGATTCGAACTGCCAACCTTTCGGTTAGCAGCCATAGCTCTTAACCACTACCCCACCAGGGTTTCCTTAGTTACACTGGCATAATGCAATTGAAGACAAACGAGTGCTTAATTATTTTTACCTTTACTAGTAATCCTAACTACTATTGCAGTTTTCTTGGCTTTAAAGAGTTATGATTACTTATGCTGCCAAAAGAATAAACAAATCAGTCTTAGAAAAAATACAACCAGAATGTTCTTTAGAAGCGAAGATACTGAGACTTCAACTTGCTTACTTTGGACATGTTGTAAGTAAAGACAAATCACTAAAAAAGTACATCATATTTGGTAACATAGAGGGCCAACTAAAATGAGGGAAATCCCCAATGAGATAGAGTGACACAATAACCACAGCAGTGGACTCAAACACGCCAACAATCATGAAGATGGCACAGGACCAGGCAACATTTAGTTCTGTTATACATAAGGTCGCCTTGAGTCAGAGCCAGCTCGACAGCAACTAACACGATTATGCTAACAATTAATGTCAGACACAGCAATGGCACATTAAACACCAAAAAAAATGTTTGCTAATGACAATGGTAATAATAAAGGAGCCAAGCCGGGGGGGTAGGGCGTTAATCAGTAAACTCTTCCCAGCATAGGTGATTTTTAAGCAGGTTTAAGGTAAGAGACTTGTTTTGATAGAAAAAGACCATTGTTACCTACTCTCAGCTTCTCAGAAGTGTCTGAATATGTGTTATTAATCTTTTTTACAGTAAGAAGGATAAGACTATAGGGAAAAATTTGTGCCTCAGTAGAAAACTATGCATTGTCTAGAGGCAGGGGTAGATTAACCAGTAAGAACAGTATGCCCCAGCTTACAGTAAGCAAGGTATGCGCATCTTTGATGTGGTGAAAACCAGGTGAAATTGTGCACTACAGATTAGTAAGCAAGCACAATTAAGCCTATGTATACCTTGCTTATTGGGTAATCCATGCCTGTGAGGTCATCTGTCAGTTATCTGATTCCAAATTTATGGGAGCTATTTTACCACTCTCTAAATTGTAGATAGGAGCCCTGGTGGTGCATTGGTTAAGCACTCGGCTGCTAACTGAAAGGTTGGTAGTTCGAACTCACCAGCTGCTCCACACGTGAAAGATGTGGCAGTCTGCTTCTGTAAAGATTTACGGCCTTGGTGATATCAAGTAATAAAAGACTGGTTTAAACTTAGGAAGATAAGGGTACATTTCAAGGTAACCACAAAGAAAGTTAACAAACCTACTCATCAAAATGAAGAAAAAAACGTAAAGTCTCAGTAAACACAAAATCTACAAAAATAAGAAGAAACGAAAAAAAAAAATCCACAAACAAAAGGAATTCAGCACAGGAGAGCAAGAGGAACAAAGAAAACATCAGCACCACAAAAAAAAAAGCAGTACAAAGTGACAGCAATAAACTTACACCTATCGATAATCACACTGAATGTAAATGCCTTAAATGCACCCATAAAGAGACAGAGAGTGACAGATGGATAAAAAAAAAAAACAGAATCCATCAATTACACTGTCTACAAGAGACACACCTTAGAAACAAAGACATAAATATGTTAAAAATCAAAGGATGGAAAAAAATACATCAAGTAAACAGAAACCAAAAAAGAGCAGAAGTGGCAATACTAATCTCAAATAAAATAGACTTTAAATCAAAATCCACCATAAAAGACAAGGAAGGACATTATATAATGATTAAAGGGACAATTCACCATGAAGTCATAACCATAAACATATCTACACACCCAATGACAGAGCTCCAAAATATGTAAAACAAACTCTAACAGCACTGAAGAGAAATTGACAGTTTCACATTAATAGTAGGAGATTTCAACACACCACTCTTGGTAAAGGACAGAACATCTAGAAAGAACTTAACAAAGAAACAGAAGATCTAAAGGGCACAATCAATCAACTTGACATCATAGACATATATAGAACACTCCAATCAACAGCAGCAAAGTACACATTTTTTTCCAACACACATGGAACTTTCTCCAGAATAGACCACATCTTAGGCCACAAAGCAAACCTCAACAACATTCAAAACACTGAGATAATACAAAGCACTTTCTCTGATCACAATGCCATCAAAATGGAAATTAATAACAGGAAGAGCAAGGGAAAAAAATCAAATATATGGAAACTGAATAACACCCTGCATAAAAACCACTCAGTAATAGAAGAAATCAAAGACGGAATAAAAAATGTTCTTAGAATCAAATGAGAATAAAAACACATCATACCAAAACCTTTGAGACACAAAAAAGGCAGTGCTCAGAGGTCAATTTATAGCAGTAGGTGTGCACATCAAAAAAGAAAAAAGGGACTTCTGGGCAACATGGCACTATAGGCAGAAGCACCACGCCGTCCCTCCACAGCAAAGATCTGAAAAACTAAGCCAAACAGAGAAAATGGCAATCCTGAAACCCTAAGCTTCAAATGAAGAGATAAAGAACTCAACTAAGCACCGAATGGAATAAGAAACTGACACAGAACAGAGAGCAAAGACAGATACATGCAGAGGTCCCCTATCAGCTAACATAGCACGGATCCACCATCTTGGACTCCTATCAGAGATCAGCGAACAAGGGGTATGGAAAAACAGCCTTAAGGAGCTTCCAGCAGGAAATGGAACAAACTGTAACCAGCAATATACCGTTTCCACCTCCCACCCTTCTTCACCCCCACTGGGTCTGCTCTGCTTCCTGTGGCCAGTCTCTTGGCCAGGAAGCACCACATTCACTCCAGTGTCGCTTGGATTCCACCTGCTCACACTGGCCGCTTCCTTAAGGGCCATTTGATATTGCTTTTTCCCACTTCTTTAGATTTCTTCCTTACCTCTCACCACCTCCCCCTCCTTTCTCTCAAATATCTGGCTCCATGCACCATCTCTGAGTCTTCCTGAAAGACTGTGAAATGCCGCTCGAACGTGAAACTGCTTTCTGGCCTGTGCTGCCACACTGGTGGGAAAGCGGGGCTTTTTTTTGTTTTGAATTGTTTGTTTTCTTTTTGTTTTCTCGAATTGGGAGCCTGTTCTAGCTGGGCAGTACTGCATGGCTAGGGACCTACCCCCTTAGTTGGTGCAGACGTGCAGAGGGATCCCCAAGGGCATTTCTTTTTTCTTGTTTTTTTTTTCTGTTTTTCTTGTTTTTTTTTTTTAAATTTGTTTTCTTTTCCCTTTTTGTCTTTCTTCATTACTCATTTTCTCGTCTCTCTATACTTTCCTTCTCTTCCTGTCCCCTGAATACCTGGCACTATGTGACACCTCTACCCTTTCTAGCCAGGCTGTACTTCACGGCCTGGAAGCAACTTCCCCAGACCTCGCAGCTGCACCGGAGGGATCCCTGGGAGCTTTGCTTTTTTTTTTTTTTTCTAATTTTTATTTAATCTTTTTTTTCTTTTCTTATCTCCTTCTCCTTTTTGTTTTTCTCCATTTCATAGCCTCTCATCTCTCCACTCCAATGGCAAGCTCCCCTAGCACTCTTTTTTGTTTGTATGTTTTTGACTCCCATTCTTCTCTCTTCTCTCCCATACCCATCTTAGTTCCACATATCACAATCTCCGCCCTCCATCCTGCCTGCCTGTACTGTGCGCTGAACATCACACCACCAAGGAGCCCAGGTAAGGCCTACTGGAACCTGCCCTGCACCGATTACCGGCCTGACCTGGTAGCTGTAATAAGTGCCACAAATAATCCATTCCAGCAACTCCTCTTCAGATAGACCTGCCCTGCTATACCATATCTGAGCCACTGACCCAGCCAATTGGGGAAGGAGGTGAAAAGTATTGTGCCCAAAGACAAGCAAAAAACAAAGAACACACAGCACGCCTGCTCAGACATAGCCAAATAAAACAAAAAAGCAGGACAAAATAAACAAATCTACAATCAATAAATGAGGAAAATAACTACAAAATACCCTGAAGACAGCAGACAATAGCAAAACATTCACAAAAACAGGACAGGAAGGTTCCATTAGGTGTCCAAAATAAAACACCAGATGACTTTCCAGTAGAAGAAAAGGCACTAGAACTACTTGATAGAGAATTCAAATCACTAATATTCAGAGCTATCCAAGAGTTGAAGCAAAAAGAATACTAAATGTGGAAAAAATAACCAAATTCATGGAAAAGGCAGACAAATTCATGGAAAATACAGACAAAAAATGGAAGAATTCAGGAAAATAATGCAGGAACAAAATGCCAAAATAAATTCACAATTAGAAATCATACAAAAACAACAATTAGAAATCAAAAAGATAAG
>NW_004444030.1:7993230-7994474 GCF_000243295.1 Trichechus manatus latirostris | reverse complement strand
TACAAGAATTATTAAAGGGAGTCCTTCAATCTGAGAACAAACAACATTAGCTCACAGGCTGAATCTACGACGCAGGATTGTACCAGCCAGATATTAATCTAGGAAATGAAATCTCAAGGACTATCCAAAACCAAAAGAAATACAACAGGGAATCAGAGCAGTTAATCTGTAAATGACAACAACATCAGCACAATAAAAGAGGGAATAAACGGTGTAGGTTTAGAACTTTCTAACGTAGAGGAAAGCAAGGCAATACCAAGTAATAATAGACTGTTTCAAACTTAGAAAGATGCCTTAGTCATCTAGTGCTGCCATAACAGAAATACCACAAGTGGATGGTTTCAATGAAGAGAAGTTTATTTCCTTACAATAAAGTAGGCTAAAAGTCCAAATTCAAGGTGTCAGCTCCAGGGGAAGGCTTTCTCTCCCTCGGCCTTCTCATCAGTGTTCCCCCAGAATAGGAGCTTCTTGGTGCAGGGACCCTGGTCCAAAGAACGTGCTCTGTTCCTGGCACTGCTTTCTTGATGGTATGAGGTCCCCCTGTCTCACTGCTCACTTCTGTCTTTTCTATCTCAAGAGATTGCCTCAGGACACAATCCAGTCTTGTAGATCAGGTCCTGCCTTACTAACACAACTGCCACCCATCCTCCCCCATTAACATCATAGAGACAGGTATACGACATACAGGAAAATCACACAGTACCAGTAATCATGGCCGAGCCAAATTGATTCACACATTTTTTGGGGGACATAATTCAAACCATGACAAAAGATAAGGGTAAATTTCAAGGTAACCACAAAGAAAGTTAACAAACCTACTCACAAAAATAAAGAGGAAAAACATAAAGTCTAAGTGAAAACAAAACCTACAAAAACAAAAGAAATGAAAAAAAATCCACAAACAGAAGGAATTCAGCATAGGAGAGTAAGAGGAACAAAGAAAAAGTCAGCACCACAAAAAAAGCACTACAAAATGACAGCAATAATGTCACATCTATCAATAATTACACTGAATATAAATGGTCTAAATGCACCCATAAAGAGAAGGAGAGTGATGGAATGGATAAAAAAACAGGATCCATCAATATGCTGTCTACAAGAGACACACCTTAGAAACAAAGACATAAATTTATTAAAACTCAAAGGTTGGAAAAAAACATATCAAGCTAACAACTACCAAAAAAGAGCAGGAGTGGCAATACTAATCTCAGATAAAATAGACTTTAAAATACAATCCACCATAA
>NW_004444030.1:7944021-7989222 GCF_000243295.1 Trichechus manatus latirostris | reverse complement strand
GGTGAAGTCACTCCCAAGGTTCACCGTTCAGCCGGGGATTGGACAGCCCCATAAAACAAAATGGGACTAATGAGGAACAGCAGTCCAGGGACAAGGACTAGAAGGCAGGAGGGGACAGGAAAGCTGGTCATAGGGAACTGAAGGTTGAGAGAGGACCGTGTTGACAGGTCATGGGGTTGTTATCCATTGTCATAGGGCAATATGTGTACTGTTTAATGAGAAACTATTCTGTTCCATAAACCTTCATCTAACATACAAAAAAAAAAAAGAATTATCAACGTGAGATCAAATTGACAACAGCAACTCAAAAGGTTTGATGGGAAGCTTAGGAGGTGGTGAGTTGAAGATAATGGTGATGGAATAATTTGGAAAAGGATAGTGAGAATAGCAGCACAACTGGAAGAACTTAATGTCACTGAATCATACATGTAGAAATTTTTGAAATGGTGTCTCTTTGGCTATGTGTATTTTCACCAAAAAAGAAAAAATGTCCTCTAAGGTTGAGAAGGGAGAGTGTTGACATGCGTGGGGTTGTTAACCAATGTCATAAAACAATATGTGTACTGACTGTGTAATGAGAAACTATTTGTTCTGTAAACCTTCACCTAAAGTACAATAAAAAAAAAATTTTAAAGAAAAATGGAATAAAATCAAAACATTAGCTATGCAACTTGAACAAATAGAAAAAGAACAGCAAAGGAACCCCACAGCCACCAGAAGAAAGAAAATAATAAAGATCAGAGCAGAAATAAATGAAATAAAGAATAAGAAAACAATAGAAAGAATCAATAAAATCAAAGGTTCATTCCTTGAAAGGATCAACAAAATTGACAAACTGTTGGTCAAACTGACAAAAAAAAAACAGGAGAGGATACAAATAACCCAAATAAGAAATGAAAGGGGGACATTAAAACAGACTCAACTGAAATAAAAAGAATCATAACAGAGTACTATGAAAAACTATACTCCAACAGATTTGGAAACCTAGAGGAAATGAATAAATTTCTAGAAACATACTACCTGCCTAAACTAATACAACTGAGTATGAAAATCTGAACAGACTCATAACAAGAGAAGAGATTGAAAAGGTAATTTTTTTAAAAACTACCATCAAAAAATAAATCCCTGACCCAGAAGGCTTCATTGGAGAATTCTACCAAACATTCAGAGAAGAGCCTGCACCAGTACTACTCAAACTATTTCAGAGCATAGAAAAGGAAGAGATACTTCCAAATTCATTTTATGAAGCCAACATAACCCTGATACCAAAACCAGATGAAGACATCACAAAAAATAAAAAATTACAGACCTATATCTCTTGTGAATATAGATGCAAAAATTCTCAACAAAATTCTAGCCAATAGAATTCAGCATCATATAAAAAATAATACATCACAACCAAGAGGGATTTATACCAGATATGCTCAGCTGGTTCATCCTTAGAAAATCAATCAACATAATCCACCAGATAAATAAAACAAGAGAATCACATGATCATCTCAATCGATGCAGAAAAGACATTCCATAGTCCAACACCCATTCTCAATAAAAAAGACATAGAAGGGAAATTCCTCAACATAAAAAAGGGCATCGATACAAAACCAAAAGCCAACATCATTCTTAACAGAGAGAGGCTGAAAACACTCCCCCTGAGAACAGGAAAAGGACAAGGATGCTCTTTATCACTACTCCTATTTAACATTGTGCTGAGCAATAAGGCAAGAAAAAGAAATAAAGCATATCCTAATTGGTAAGGAAGAAGTAAAACTATACCTATTTGTAGATGATATGATACTCTACATAGAGAACCCAAAGGACTCCACAAGAAAACTACGGGAACTAATAGAAAGATTCAGCAGAGTAATAGGATACAAGATAAACATACAGAAATCAGTTGAGTTCCCACACCAGTAAAGAGAACTACAAAAAGGAAATCAGGAAAGCAATACCATTTATAATAGCCCCTGAAAAAATAAAATACCTATGAATAAATTTAACCAGGGATGTAAAAGACCCGTACAAAGAAAACTACAAAACACTACTGAGGTAAACCAAAAGAGACCTACATAAATGAAAAAACGTACCATGCTCATGGATAGGTAGACTCAACATTGCGAAAATGTCAATTCTACCCAAAGCAATCTACAAATACAATGCAATCCCAATCCAAATACCAACATCATTCTTTAACAAGATGGAAAAACTAATCATTAACTTTATATGGAAAGGAAAGAGGCCCCAGATAAGTAAAGCACTATTGAAGAAAACAAATAAAGTAAGAGGACTCACACTACCTGATCTCAGAACCTACTATACAGCTACAGTAATCAAAAGAGTCTGGTAATTATACAACGACAGACACATTGACCAATGGAACAGAATTGAGAACCCAGATGTAAAGCCATCCACCTACGGTCACCTGATCTTCGACAAAGCCCCCAAATCCATTAAATGGGGAAAAGGCAGTCTTTTTAACAAATTCTGCTGGCAAAACTGGATGTCCATCTGTAAAAAAAATGAACAGGATCCATACCTTACACCATACACAAAAACTAGTTCAAAATGAATCAAAGACCTAAATATAAAACCAAAAACTATAAACATCATAGAAGAAAAAATAGGGTCAACGCTAGAGGCCCTAATACACAGCATAAATAGGATACAAATCATAACTAACAATACACAAACATCAGAAGATAAGCTAGACAACTGGGACCTTCTAAAAATTAAACACTTATGCTCATCAAAAGACATCACCAAAAGAGTAAAAAGAGAACCTACAGACTGGGGGAAAAAATTGGCTATGACAAATCTGACACAGGACTAATCTCTAAAATCTATAGGAAAATCCAACACCTCCACAACAAAAAGACAAATAATCCAATTTAAAAAATTGGCAAAGATATGAACAGACACTTCACCAAAGAAGACATTCAGTAGCTAAAAGACACATGAGAAAATGCTCGTGATCACTAGCCATTAGAGAAATGCAAATCAAAACCACAATGAGATTAACATCTCACCCCAACATTACTGGCACGAATCAAAAAAACAGGAAATGACAAATGTTGGAGAGGCTGCGGGGAGATTGGAACTCTTATGCACTGCTAGTGGGAATGTAAAATGTTACAACCATTTTGGAAAATGATATGGCGCTTCTTTAAAAAACTAGAAATAAAAATATCATTGTCATTCTTGTTCGGTGCCATGGAGTCGATCCCCGACTCATAGCAACCCTGTAGGACAGAGTAGAATTACCTCATACCATATGATCCCCACGTATCTGTCAGTTTGTCCTACTGTGGGGGCTTGCATTTTGCTGTGATGCTGGAAGTTATGCCACCAGTATTCAGATACCAGCAAGGTCACCCATGGCGGACAGGTTTCAGCTGAGCTTCCAGACTAAGACAGACTAGGAAGAAGGACCCGGCAGTCTATTTCTGAAAAGAATTCGCCAGTGAAAACCTTATGAATAGCAGCAGAACATTGTCTGATACAGTGCTTGAAGATGAGACCCCCCCCTGCTTCCCCAGGTAGGAAGGCATTCAAAAGACGACTGAGGAAGAGCTGCCCCTCAAAGTAGAGTCGACTTTAATGACATGGATGGAGTCAAGCTTTCGGGACCCTCATTTGCTGATGTGGCACATGTCAAAATGAGAAGAAACAGTTGCAAACATCCATTAATAATCGGAATGTGGAATGTACGAATTACGAATCTAGGAATATTGGAAATCATCAAAAATGAAATGGAACGCATAAATATGGATATCCTAGGCATTAGTGAGCTGAAATGGACTGGTATTGGCCATTTTGAATCAGACAATCATATGGTCTGCTATGCCGGCAATGACAACTTGAAGAGGAGTGGCATTGCATTCATTGTCAAAAAGAATATTTCAAGATCTATCCTAAAATATGACGCTATCAGTGATAGGATAATATCCATACGCCTATAAGGAAGACCAGTTAATATGACTATTATTCAAATTTACGTACCAACCACTAATGCCAAAGACGAAGAAATTGAAGGTTTTTACCGGCTTCTGCAGTCTGAATTTCATCAAACATGCGATCAGGATGCATTGATAATTACTAGTGATTGGAATGTGAAAGTTGGAAACAAAGAAGAAGGATGGGTAGTTGGAAAATACGGCCTTGGTGATAGAAATGATGTCAGAGATCACACGATAGAATTTTGCAAGACCATGACTTCTTCATTGTAAATACCTTCTTTCACAACATAAACAGAGACTGTACACATGGACTTCACCTGATGGAATACGCAGGAATCAAATCGACTCCATCTGTGGAAAGAGACTATGGAAAAGCTCAATATTATCAGTCAGAACAAGGCCAGGGGCCGACAGCGGAACAGACCATCAAATGCCCTTATGCAAGTTCAAGTTGAAACTGAAGAAAATTCGAACAAGTCCACGAGAGCCAAAGTACGACCTTGAGAATATCTCACCTGAATTTAGAGACCATCTTAAGAATAGATTTGACACATTGAACACTAATGACCAAAGACCAGACGAGTTGTGGAATGACATCAAGGACATCATACATGAAGAAAGGAAGAGGTTATTAAAAAGACAAACAAGAAAGAAAAGACCAAAATGGATGTCAGAAGAGACTCTGAAATTTGCTCTTGAACATCGAGTAGCTAAAGCAAAAGGAAGAAATGATGAAGTAAAGAGCTGAACAGAAGATTTCAAAGGGCAGCTCGAGAAGACAAAGTAAAGTATTATAATGACATGTGCAAAGAGCTGGAGATAGAAAACCAAAGGGGAAGAATGTGCTTGGTATTCCTCAAGCTGAAACAATTGAAGAAAGAATTCAAGCCTCGAGTTGCGATAGTGAAGGATTCTATGGGGAAAATATTAAACGACGCAGGAAGCATCAAAAGAAGATGGAAGGAACAGGCAGAGTCATTATACTAAAAAGAGTTGGTTGACATTCAACCATTTCAAGAGGTAGCATATGATTAGGAATCAATGGTACTGCAGGAAGAAGTCCAAGCTGCACTGAAGGCATTGGCAAAAAAACAAGGCTCCAGGAATTGATGGAATATCAATTGAGATGTTTCAACAAACAGATGCAGAGCTGGAAGTGCTCACTAATCTATGTCAAGAAATTTGGAAGACAGCTACCTGGCCAACCAACTGGAAGAGATCCATATTTATGCCTCCTTCCAAGAAAGATGATCCAACCGAATGCAGAAATTATCGAACAATATCATTAATATCACCCACAAGTACAATTTTGCTGAAGATCATTCAAAAGTGGCTGCAGCAGTATGTTGACAGGGAACTGCCAGGAATTCAGGCTGGATTCAGAAGAGGATGTGGAACCAGGGATATTACTGCTGATGTCAGATGGATCCTGGCTGAAAGCAAAGAATACCAGAAAGATGTTTACCTGTGTTTTATTGGCTATGCAAAGACATCCAACTGTGTGGATCATAATGAATTATAGGTAACATTGCAAAGAATGGGAATTTCAGAACACTTAAATGTGCTCATGAGGAATCTGTACATATATCAAGAGGCAGTTGTTCAGACAGAATGAGGGATACTGCGTGGTTTAAAGTCAGGAAAGTTTTGTGTCAGGGTTGCATTCTTTCACCATACCTATTCAATCTGTATGCTGAGCGAATATTCTGAGAAGCTGGACTATATGAAGAAGAACTGGGCTTCAGGATTGGAGAAAGACTCATTAACAACCTGAGTTATGCAGATGACACAACCTTGCTGGCTGAAAGAGAAGAGGACTTGAAGCAATTACTGATGAAGATCAAAGACCACCAGCCTTCAGTATCGATTACACCTTAACATAAAGAAAACAAAGATCCTCACAACTGGACCAATAAGCAACATCATGATAAATGGAGAAAAGATTGAAGTCAAGGAGTTAATTTTACTTGAATTCACAATCAACTCCCATGGAAGCAGTACTCAAGTAATCAGATGACTTATTGCATTGGGCAAATCTGCTGCAAAAGACTTCTTTAAAGTGTTGAAAAGCAAAGATGTCACCTTGAAGACTAAGGTGCGCCTGACCCAAGCCATGGTATTTTCAATCGCATCATATGCATGCGAAAGCTGGACAATGAATAAGGAAGACTGAAGAAGAATTGACGACTTTGAACTATGGTGTTTGGGAAGAATATTGAATATACCATGGACTGCCAAAAGAACAAACAAATCTGTCTTGGAAAAGGTACAACCAGAATGCTCCTTAGAAGCAAGGATGGCGAGACTACATCTTACGTACTTTGGACATGTTGTGAGGCGGTATCAGTCCCTGGAGAAGGACATCATGCTTGGTAAAGTGGAGGGTCAGTGAAAAAGAGGAAGATCCTCAATGAGATGGATTGACATGGTGGTTGCAACAATGGGCTCAAGCACAGCAACAATGGGCTCAAGCATAACAACAATAGTGAACATGGTGCAGGACCACGCAGTGTTTCTTTCTGTGGGGCATGGGGTCGCTATGAGTCAGAGCCGACTCCATGGCACCTAACAACAACATAAGGTCCAGCAGTCCCACTCCTAGGAATGTATCCTACAGAAATAAGAGCCATCACACAAATAGACATATGCACACCCATGTTCATTGCTGTATTATTCACAATAGAAAAAGATGCAAATAACCTAAGTATCCATCAACAGATGACTGGATATACAAACTGGTACAAACACACAGTAGAATACTACACAACAAGAAAGAACAATGATGAATTAGTGAAACGTCTCACAACATGGATGAATCTGGAGGGCATTATGCTGAGTGAAATAAGTCAATCACAAAAGGACAAATACCGTATGAGACTGCTATTATAAAAACTCATGAAAAGGTTTACACACAGAAAGAATCAATCTTTGATGGTTACTAGGGAGGAGAGGGTGGAGAGGGAAAAACACTAACTAGACAATAGATAAATGGTAACTTTGGTGAAGGGTAAGACAGTACACAATACCAGGGAAGTCAGCACAGCTTGACCAAGGTAAGGTCATGGAAGCTTCATAGACACATCCAAACTCCCTGAGAGACCAAATTAGTGGGCTGAGGTCTGGGGACCATGGTCTCAGGGGACATCTGGCTCAATTGGCATAACATAGTTCATAAAGAAAATGTTCTACATCCTACTTTGGTGAGTAGCATCTGGGGTCTTAAAAGCTTATGAGTGGCGGTCTAAGATACTCCACTGGTCTCACCCCGTCAGGAGCAAGGGAGAATGAAGAAAACCAAAGACACAAGGGAAAGATTAATGCAAAGGACTAATGGACCACAACTACCACAGCCTCCACCAAACTGAGTCCAGCATAACTAGATGGTGCCCAGCTACCACCACTGACTGCTCTGACAGGGATCACAAAAGAGGGTCCCAGACAGAGCTGGAGAAAAATGTAGAACAAAATTCTAACTCACAAAGACCAGACTTACTGATCGGACAGAGACTGGAGAAAATACTGAGAGTATGGCCTCAGAACAAACTATTAACTCAGTACTGAAGTCATTCCTGAGGTTCACCCTTCAGCCAAAAATTAGACAGGCCCCTAAAACAAAATGAGACTAAACGGGGACGCTAGCCCAGGGGCAACGACAAAAAGGCAGGAGGGGACAGGAAAGCTGGTAATTAGGAATCCAAGGTTGAGAAGGGGCAAGTGTTGACATGTTGGGGGGTTGGCAACCAATGTCACAAAATGATATGTGTATTTATTGTTGTCATGGGTTGAATTTTGTCCCCCCAAAACATCTGTCAACTTGGCTAGGTCATGATTCCCGGTATTGTATAATTGTCTACCTTTTGTCAATTAATGTGGTTTCCCTATGTGTTATATATGCTATCACTATGATGTAATTAGATGGATTAGTGGCAGTTATATTGATGAGATCTACAAGATTAGATGGTGTCTTAACCCAATCTCTTTTGAGATAAAAAAGAGAGAAGTGAGCAGAGAGACATGGGGACCTCATACCACCAAGAAAGCAGCGCCGGGAGCAGAGCGCATCCTTTGGACATGAGGTTCCTGCACGGAGAAACTCCCAGACCAAGGGAAGACTGATGCATCACAAGGAGCTTTCTCCAGAGGTGACAGAGAGAGAAAGCCTTCCCCTGGAGCTGATGCCCTGAATCTGCATTTCTAGCCTAGTAATAAACTTCTTTGTTAAAGCCATCCACTTGTGGTATTTCTGTTATAGCAGTACTAGATACCTAAGACAATTGTTTAATGAGAAACTAATTTTCTCTGCAAACTTTCACCTAAAGCACAATAAATAAAAAAAAAAAAAAAAAGATTTACAGCCTTTGAAATCCTATGGGGCATTTCTCCTCTGTCCTATAATGTCGATATGAGTCGGAATCAACTTGACGGCAACGGATACAGATCAGTTGTAGGTAACTGGTAGCAATGCAAAGTAATTATTGTCTAGAAATATGCAAGTTCAGTCCTGTCCAGTGGAAGAGCAATCAACTTCTTCTTTTTTTTTTGCCTCCATTTGCACATTTATTTCAATATTCTTGATCTATAAATGTGTCTGTTCTTCAAATTCTCTTTTGAACCAGTTTTAACATCTTCCTGGTTCCCTTATAGATTAATCTTTAACATGTGTTCAGTTTTATATCTCTATAACGGTCATGATTCTACTCTATTTTGAAAGTTATCTTTTAACAGGATAAAAGAGAAATAAAATAGATGGGCAATATAAGAAAGTGGGAGAGTTTACTGGGGTGGGGAGAGGAAAAGAAAGCAGTTGTCTTGTAAATGTTAAGGGAAAAAAATTAGTCAGAAGTCAGTTATTCTGAGGAAATCAGTTAGATGCAAATTTTTCTTTTTTCACACTGATCTGTGAATCATTACTTATGTAACTGTAGTATCCACCTGTACAGTTGGAGGTTTGAATAACACCCTCCATCAAAAATGCTGCGCCCCCCAGTACAAGTCCAGTTCAGTCCCCTCAAGGCCCCGCCCCCCACACACTAGGTGTGCAGGAACCCCTGGGTACGCTTTTGTGGAGGGGAGAAGCTAGAGCCTGCTTGATCTTTGAGGCTGGAGAATGCCTCTATTGCCACCAGATTGCTTGTTCCTAAAATAGTCACTATGGGAGCTAGTGTCACAGATGCCCTGAGGGAAGTCTGAGGTACTTTCCACTAGCTGCTACTGACTGTCTAGACAAAGAAGTTCCTGGAGAGAGGAAAGCTCATATTAAGTTCAGTCAGGGATTCTCCAGATGGCATTTCTTTTGACACAGCTATTTCCCCAGAAGCACAGTCTGCCCCAAGCAAGTTGAGTGGGGCCAGGTTCCAGAACTGTGCCCTTCTCCACCTCACTTCTCCAGTGCAGAGGCCAGCTCACTGGTGCCATCTCCAGCCACCATGGTAATTTCATATCAGGGAACTCGTGGCCTTACCTGCCACCAAGTCTTGAACAGGGTCATACAGTTTCCCTCCAGCAAGGCTCCCTAACTTTGAAGCTTGGGGCAAGAGATTGGACTCTTAGAGCCTTTCCTTTCAAGAGGCTCCTGAGTTCCTTATACAAACTGATCACCTCCTTTTCAGAGTGATGCACATTAAGGGAAATTGGAAGCTGGGAAGGTGGGGTACAGTTATATTCTTCCCTATGGTAATGGAGAAAAAGTTACAATTACATAGCCAGGACAGGTCAATCAAATTATGTCTTTGGGTAATTTATGCTGTAAGTGATTTGTTACTTCCACTTAAAAGTCAAAAACAGCATAATCTTCAAGTTCTGCCTTACCAAGCACCCAGCTACCCTTACAGTAAATTAGCTTAAAACTTTAGAAATAACCTCTCTGCACTCTCAATGCCAAAATTAACTTTGAAATTCAAGTTAACTCCTTTGCACTGAGGAAAAGAAATGACGGAAGTTTTAGAAATAGATTTTGAAAACTTTAGGTAGTTAGATTACTAACTAGTCCTCCTGGCATTCAAAAGTAGTCACACTGCACTTTTTTCTTTGCAGCCACATGACTGAGTCATTCTGAAACACCTCCAAATTTGAATTAAAATGCATTTAGTTTTTGCTATGGTTCTGAGTCCTTTTCTTAATCCTTTTTTCCTCTTAATTGGATATTACAATATTCCTAATAATTCATACTTTTTTTAAGCATATAGAGGGAAAGTCTTCCAAACACAATGGGTTAACTATCATGATTATTCTGATAGCTACAGCTCTCACTACAGAATTGCCAGAGTAATATTGCCTTAGCTTATCCTTGCAGGTGCCAGATGGGAATTAAGCAATAAACTTGGGAGTTTCCACCCAATTTCAAGGGAAATTACCTGAAGAGAAAGTTATGTTCATACTAAGCAAATCCACTCACAGTGTGACTGATTTTTCTTCATAAACCGTGAGCCCTGCTGACTCACTTCTCTATTTAAGATATTTATTGCTCGGGAAATAACACTTACACCATCAGATTCCATTTCCACATTGAATAATGCCAGTCACAAAGCAGCACAGGAACCAGTTCAGCTCCTTTTGTGTTAGTTACAACGTAAATGCCAGCAACGAGAGAAAGAGTTTTATCCTTTTTCAGGAATCCTTCATGGCTCCAGCATTATTGGCCAATGTAATGTTCTATATGTTGAGAAGGAGAAAGGGGACAGTGGACCGATCAGACTGGGCCTCCCCATTGGTCTAAACCTGGTGGGGTCACCATGGGTCATGGATATACAGGCTTCAAGTTGAAGGCTCATATCCTTACATTTGTCCAGTTATCTAGTGTCATAGGTATCTAGCACTGCTGTAACAGAAATACCACAAGTGGGTGGCTTTAACAAACAAAAGATTATTTTCTCACAGTTCTGGAGGCTAGAAGTCCAAATTCAGGGCACTGGCTCTAGGGGAAGGCTTTCTCTCTGTTTGGTCTGGGGAAGGTCTAGTCTTTTCTCAGATTCTATCCCTCAGAATGGCATCTATCTTCTCCCATCTCTGTTTGCTTGCTTCTTTGCTTAATCTACTCTTTCATATCTCAAAAGAGATTGAATTATGACACATCTTACACTAATATCGCCTCATTAACAAAACAAAGAAACTTCATTCCCAAATGAGATTATAACCACTGGTGTTAAAAAAAAAAAAAAAAAAAAAAAAACCAAACCAGCTGCCTTCGAGTTGATTCCGACTCATAGTGACCCTATAGGACAGAGTAGAACTGCCCTATAGGGTTTCCAAGGAGCAGCTGGTAGATTTGAACTGTCAGCATTTTGGTTAGCAGCCTGAGCTCTTAACCACTGCACCACCAGGACTCCTACCACAGGTATTGGGGTTAGGATTTACAACACATATTTTAGGGGGACACAATTTAATCTGTAACACACGATAGAGATTAAGTTCTGGCCATGCTCTTAAGAGATTCATTCATAGGCCAAAATGTCAATATATTCTTTTCTACACACACACACACTAAAACTGTCAAACGGATAAAATTCCAGTGTCCCTTAGTCAATATACTCATTTCCCAATAGAAAAAAACTCTATTTAGAAATTAATCCATTATCAGAAGTTTGCTTTTGAGCATATCATCCTGTCTATTGTCTTATATGTCCTTCCAACGAGCCTGTGGGCACCGGGGAATCAGGAGCTGTGACTTTTTTGTCTTTGTATCTCCAGGGCCCAGGACAATGCCTGGTACATAGTAGATACTCAAATATCTTTTAAGATGTGAATGAATGAATAGTAAGATAAAGTATTATTTACCTTATATTTGCTAAATATAAGATAAATAATATTTTTTTAAATATTTAAATATTTTTGCAGATCATAAGGCACTATATACACAAGTAATTATGATTATGAACAACAAAAATAAAATAAATTATTAAAAAAAGAAACTTTCCTAAAAAAAAGAATTATGATTATGAATAAGCTGTGGCAGACTGATGTACCCATCTTCACAGTAAGAGCAATGGAAGCAAGGGAAGATACATACGTAAAAAGCAAAATTCATGTCATGTCAATTAATGCTTTTAGATAACATTGTAAGAGATATAAAGTACAGAAAATAAAGTTTTAAAAGCATTTTAGATGGCCAAAATTTAAGAATGAACTGATGTGAGGAAACAGAAGAAAGGGAACCTAGAAATTAAAGCTTCATACCTCTCCCACCATGTATCCACCAACTCAGAAACTTGGGTTCTATACCTAATAGAAAACTGGGCAGTGTCTCCATAGAGGTTTTTTTTTTTTTTTTACATTTCTGTTCGCATTTCTTTTACCTTAGAGGATAGGAATGAGGGAAAACAAAAATATGGTTCAGTCTGTGAATGAGAATTTTCCATAGAAAATTGTTAAGATCATTTCCCCTTGAAAAAAGATAGAGGCTACATTGCATATTTAGGTGAGATATTGAGTATGTTGTAGCCCTGGTGGCATATTGGTTAAGAGCTCAGCTGCTAACCAAAAGGTCAGCAGTTTGAATCCACCAGCTGCTCCTTGGAAACTCTATGGGGCAGCTCTGTTCTGTTCTACAGGGTCGCTATGAGTCTGCAACGGGTGTGGTTTTTGGTTTTTGTTGAGTATGTTCGGGTTAAAATGTACACTGAATCAAAGATAACTGTAGTGGTTAGTCCATGAGCTGGCCAGAAAAAATAGTTTCTTAACTAAACTAAGGCAAAGAAGCTAAATAAAAAATTATTGAAATGCCCAAGCCTCTAACTCACAGGAAGAAATAAACCAATGACAAAATAAGCCCCTAATTCTGCCCTTAATTTTGTAACAGTCTGACGGAGAGAAACTGTGAAGACCACAGTTTGGGGGTTAGGTATACCATGGCCACAAACTTGACTGGACCACTGACAATGGTTGAGTCATGGTTCAAGAGGCGTCATTAATGCTATATCAGCCCATCAGTCCCACTCATCTTTTTAGAGGAAAAATATTCAGACCAGAATCAGCAGAACTGGTGGACAGAAGAAAGTGCTACTTTCTTCATTATTTACAACACCTAAGGTATGAACCTGATTCCCTTTCATTTTAATTGCATGGTATATGTATTTTAAAAAGCTTCACATTGTTCAGAATATTCAGGTGGGCCAGGGAAGATCTGGATAAACTGTAACAATGTCCCTTCCTATCCACCAGAAAAGCAGTTTTCTTGCTTCTCACCCACAGCTTCCCCTCCCCGCAAAACCACTCCCATTCCCCCTGTCTTAGTCATCTAGTGCTGCTATAACAGAAATACTACAAGTAGATGGCTTTTAACAAAGAGATATTTATTCTCTCACAGTCTAGTAGGCTACAAGTCCAAATTCAAGGCATCAGCTCCAGGGGAAGCCTTTCTCTCTCTGTCGGCTCTGGAGAAAGCTCCTTGTGATGCATCAGTCTTCCCTTGGTCTGGGAGCATCTCAGTGCAGGAACCTCAGGTCCAAAGGACGCGCTCTGCTCCCGGCACTGCTTTCTTGGTGATATGAGGTCCCTATGTCTCTCTGCTCACTTCTCTCTTTTATATCTCAAAAGAGATTAGCTTAAGACACTACCTAATCTTGTAGACCTCATCAATATAATTGCCGCTAATCCATCTTATTACATCATAGTGATAGCATTTACAACACACAGGGAAATCACATCAGATGATAAAACGGTAGACAATTATACAATACTGGGAATCATGATCTAGCCAAGTTGACAGATATTTTTGGGGGACACAATTCAATCCATGACACCCCCCTCAAAAAATAAGAAATAAGATAAGCAAAACGTTGATAATTGTTGAAGCTGGATGATGCATACATGGAAGTTCATTATACTGTTTTGTGTACATTTGAAAATTTTTATAATAAATAAGCTTTTTAAAAATTAAAAATCTACTAGAGTTAAATTAAGAGTCCTGGTGGCACAGAGGTTAAGTGCTCGGCTGCTAACCAAAAGGTCGGCAGTTCAATCCCACCAGTCGCTCCACAGAAGAAAGATGTGATGGTCTGCTTCCTTAAAGATTACATACAGCCTTGGAATCCCTATGGGCAGTTCTACTCTGTTCTATAGGGTCACAATGAGTCCGAATTGACTCACAGCAACGGGTTTAGAGATAAATTGATTCTACAAGATTGCAAAATATCGCATACACTCACCAAAAAAAAATCACTTCAATATATGAGTGATATGAGTCAGAAAACATAATAACAAATACAATCCCATTTATAATAGTAACAAAGAACATTAAATTGAGAAACTTAATTTAGGTAATAAGAGAGCTACTTAGAGAAAATGATAAAACTTATTAGGGGGAATAAAACTGAAAAACCAAATCCGTTGCTGTCGAGTCACTTCTGACTCATAGTGACCCTGTGAGCCAGAATAGAACTGCCCCGTAGAGTTTCCAAGGAGCGGCTGGTGCATTCCAACTGCCTACCTTTTGGTTAGCAGCCAAGCTCTTAACCACTGCACCACCAGGGCTCCAGGGGAAATAAAGGAACCCTAAAATAGATGGAGAAATATCTGTTGCCAAGAAGACTAAATAGCTGGCAATGTTTTTCAAGATGATACACAGACTTAATACAGTACCTAAAGAAGTGCCATATTAATGGGTATAGGTTACAATTTCTGTTCTTACTCATATTCTTCTTTGCCATAGCATTTCTCTTAAGCTCTACAGCCTTAAACTTTTCTGCATTCTTTGGCCATGATATCTAGCTTTTTTTTTTTTAATGTCTCACTTTTTATAAGAAGTAACTGCTTCTGTCCCCCCCCCCCGCAAAAAAAAGTTATTTACAGTGTCACATTGTTGCTGAGCATCTGTTGCTCATTCACTAGCTGCACAATGCATCAGTTCTGTTTACAACACCTCCTTCCACGCACAGGATAAAGAAGATGGAGGGCACAGAAGCCACAATTCCTTCATTTATTCAACAACTGTTTTCTGAACACTTAACATGTGCTAGCTAGCATCTGAATTCAGCAGTGGGAATACAAGGGTAGCTGAGACATAGTCCCAGCCCTTAAAAGTGTCACAATCCAGCAGGGTAAATAAAATATGAACATAAAATTAGAGGGTTATAATAACACGTGAGGTTCACTTAGACACAGTCTTCTTACTTTCACATCCTTGTTAAGGTTCTCCCAGAGAGCTGTTTCACAGACACAATGCTGACCCTGAAACGCAATTTATAGACATGCTTATTTAGGTTTCCAGATAAAGGGGAAAAAAATCAATGATTAGCATGCGTTTTCTGAGACTGAATAAATGAAAATTGTATGAAGTTCAGAGTCAAGTCTCAAGGCTTGGAGAGACTGTTCTATTTTGTTACCATTGAAGGAGTATTATGAATTTGCTGTCTTTCCCTTGGCTTCTAACCATAATTTTTTGGTTTGGTTTGGTGTGCTTTTTACGGGGAAGCATGGCTGGAAAACCAAAGGAAAAATACAAAACACACACACACGTTTTTGTCAGAAAAGTTTCAGATTATATGACAGTAGCAAAACATTTTCCCATCAAGGGCCATCAACTCACAAGTCAATATACAAATAAAATAAAATTCAGATAGCAACAATTTTAATGTTAAAGTTAGGTTAACTTCTTGCGAATAATATTTAACCAAATTAAACCAAAATAAACTATAAACTCTTTAGTCAATTAAGTAAATAAGAAAAGAGGCAAAAGGCAAAAGCAAAAAACAAAAGGACGAAAAGACACTGAGCCTAGTGACTGGAGGACGCCCACATGCAGTTCTAGAGGATGACAGACATGAATAGGAGGATGAAGAAGAGTTGGCAGAGAAGGTGGGGAAGGTCATTCCAGGCAGGAGAACAGGAGATGCCAAAGCGTGCTATTATGCTTTTGCTTCAGTTTCTTATCCCTTATGCACCTGTGACCATGAACCATTACTTAGCTTTCTCTCTTACACAGCATCTTAACTTCAGCTCATTGCAGCAAATTTTCTATGGCTTGTCTTCACCTTTACTACAACTATTAGGCCATCTTTTAATGGGTTGGCCTGGGAGGTTTGCTTTTAATCAATCCTTTCCCACACTGTAACTTTAAAAATGCTGCGTGGGAAAAATTAATTCTGCGTAAATCCCTTTCCCCATTCTTCTTCCTCGGATTTACCTTGTGAATTTATTCATATCATAGCCTTTTACAGTCTGTATTATAAATTTCTACTTTCCTATCTGTCTTCCCCACCAGACTATGAGCTCCTGGGGAGAAGGAACTCTCTTTTCTATTGAACACTTACATGTATATTGAACAGAACAGGCAAAATGTCAGGCAACTCTTACTCTAACACTTCTTTCCTAATGGCATTCTCCTCAAGTTGGTTTTCTGCTTCATCTTTTCTGCCTGCTTCATTACAACTTCACCAACTGTGTTACCTAGTTTTCTCATCTTTGCTAATCTCACAAGTGAAATGGTATCTAATGATGGTTTTAATTTAATTTGCAGTTCTCTTATTATGAGTAAAGATGTTGCTATTTTCATATATTTAAAATCCATTTGTCCACCTATGCTTGTTTTTCTATAGTTTGTATTTTTGACTGATTTATTTTCTAAGGTGACTATTAACCTGTAAGCCAACAACAACCAAAAAAAACCCATTGCCATCAAGTCGATTCCGACTGATAGCGACTGTATAGGACAGAGTAGAACTGCCCCATAGAGTTTCCAAGGAGCGTCTGGTGGATTTGAACTGCCGATCTTTTGGTTAGCAGCCGTAGCTCTTAACCACTACGTCACCAGGGTCCATGAAAATGATGTCTAATGGTTAAAAGGTCAGGGTTTGGAGTTAGGTAGATCTGTGTTTAATTCTTGGCTCTGGGCATTTGTCATCATCTGTAAAATGGGGATGAAAATAACACTTCCTCTCTCATGGAGCTGTCATGAGTATTACATGAGAAAAGTGGCAGCTCACCTAGCATATAATTACAGGTACCATTTAGTATTTACAATCATTATCATTATTAGAGATAACAATAATAACACAGTAATTAAAGTTTATATTGATATAGCGTTGTTAAATGTCTTAAGTATTCTAACATCTGTTCAAATCTTTACAGTAACCCTGTAAAGTGGGTAGGACTTCACTAAAATAACGTCTTACTTGTGCTCTCTAGACCAGAAGAGTGAAAAGAGATGTAGGTGAGCCTTTTAGGTCAGTAGGAGAGAAGACAAGGCTCAGGTAGGCTAGGTCTGAGAGCTACTTCTAACCGCACCTTGTAGGTAGTGGAAAAACAGTGCATGAGGCTGAGACTGAATGTGACAAATGTAAAAGAACACTGGACAGGGATTTTGTATAGTGTAACCCAGATGTCATCAGAAGCTTTCTCAACCTTTGAGATCCAGTATTCATGCTCCATAGACATTCCAAGCCCCTGCCCCCAAAGGTTTCTGCAAGTTTCTGTAAGGTTTACATTCTAATGGCCCCTCTGTTTCCAAACTCCTTCTCCCAGTGAATTGGTGTGGTTTGTGGATCACTTTGGCATTCAACATACACTCTGTTCTTGTTGCTTTGACCCTGGTAGAAGTTCACCCCTCACACAATTCCACAACACAACACAACAAAATACACACTTTTGTGAGGCAGAGGAGATATTACTGAAAATTTGAGGGACAGAAGAGGGATTCACATTGTCAAAATGCAGACAGAAAGAAGTCTTCAGACTGCACATGGACACCCTTATTCATCTTTTGGTCACTCCACAATCAGAAATACTTTTCACTGGCTGCTAATTCCCCATATTCCCCCAGATCCGAGCTTTGCTCATCTTGCTACCTCTTTTCTCATCTACTCCTCTGATTTCTACTTTTTTCCAGCCTCTTCCTTGATTAGTCCCAGGAACTTCAAATTCTACTTATTCTGCTTTGCAGAGCAATTCGGTTCTCTTCAGTCTTTGCCCCCAAACATGGATGTAGGTCAACCTCTGTATTTCCCAAGCCATTACATGTTTAGCAGAACAAAAGGGATTTTCATGTAACTAACCTTTTGGAGGCAGCCCTGGTGGTACAGTGGTTGAGCGCTTGGCTGCTAACCAAAAGGTTGCAGGTTCAAACCTACCAGCCAATCTGCAGGAGAAAGATGAGGCAGTCTGCTTCTACAAAGATCTACAGCCTTGGAAATCCTATGGGGACAGTTCTACTCTGTCCTGTAGGGTCACTATGAGTCTGATTCAACAGCAATGGGTAGTAACCTTTTCAGAAGACTTCTCTTTGCCTGTTGGCTCCATTCTCTAAGTTGTGGTTATACATTATTTTTTTTCCTCCATGACATCAGCATTTAAAACTTCACACAGTACCAACATATTTGCCTCCATGTCCCCAATGCTCAGATGTTAACTGAATAAGTGTACACTTTCTGGAGAGTGAGGATGAAAGCTCCAAATGTGTATTCATGAAATGGCTAGATTCAAAGTTCTATATATTTCTAGTCAATCAAGTTGTTAATTTTATTGTATAAATATTCATGCCATTATTAACTTTTTTTTATTGTTGTAGTTTAAATGAAGTTTACATTTCAAGTTAGTCTCCCATACAAAAATTTATACATAGTTATGCTGCTCTCCCCTTACTGTGACAGCACACTCATCCTTTCCACCCGATTCCCCACATCCATTCATCATGCCATTATTAACTTTTGTATAACTGATCTATCAGTCTCTGAAGACAGTTGAAATTTCCCACAATTTCTCTTGTAATTCTGTCAATTTTTATTTTATACATTTTAAGGTTATGGTCATTGGGCACATATAGGTTCAGAATTGTTATAATATATTGGTGAACTCTTTATTTTATCATTATGTAATGACCCTCTGTCTTTAATAAAGTTTTCTGCTTTAAAGTCTATTTTGAATGATATAAATATAAATACGTCAGCTTTCTTTTGGTTTGTATTGGAAGAGTATATCTTTTTCTATCCTTTTGCTTTCATCCTTTCTACGTACTTATACTTTGGGTAAATCTCTTATAAAGGATATAGCCAGATTTTGTTTTATCTCATCTGAGAATCTTTATATTTTAACCAGCAAGTTTAACCCATTCACCCTCCTAGTGATTACTGCTATATCTGGATTTAATTTCTACCATCTTATTTTGGGTTATTTACCACACCTTTCTTCTTTTTCCTCCTTCTACGCTTTACTCTTTCTCCTAACCTCATTGGTTTGGAAGGTAGACATTCCAACCTTAAGCAAGTTTGGCTATTTGTGAAAACTGATTTAAAAAACCAATGTGCTCCTTATAAGGGACTTTCCAACCTTAAGCAAGTTTGGCTACTTGTGAAAACTGATTTAAAAAAACCAATGTGCTCATTATAAGGGACATTCCAACCTGAAGCAAGTTTGGCTATTTGTGAAAAATGATTTTAAAATAAACCAACGTGCTCATTATAGGGGATAAGGACACTGGGAAAAAGACTGTTCTGCCAGATTTAATAGGGAATCATAAGCGTAAATTGTACCTAAATAAAGATGATTTTTCAAAAGTGCAGGGGCGGGAGGGGGAGCAGAATCATGGATTTGCTCAAATTCTCCTCCAAAGGGCCTAATGGTACTTATTTATTTTTGTTACCTTAATTAATGAACATTCTTAATATATACCAGTGACTCTATTTCTGTAGGAAATCCTGCTGCTTTAACACAATTTGCTCCTATCCTGCTTGTTAGTCTGACAACATTTTTCTGTTTTGTGACTATGAAATAAATTCTGAGGAAAAAATTCTTCTGGAAGAAATAGATTAGATTATAATTAAAATATCTGATTTTGGAACATTTTGTAACCAACAGCTCAGATAGCTGAACCGATAGCCCTATTAAGAGCATGTCAACTTGCTAAAAGTTAAAGAGTTAATATCCATACTGTCTATGGATGAGCTTTCGAGATTGCTCATGATTTCAGCATACTGTACAAAGGGGTTTCCTAACTTCCTCAGACAACTCAATCAAAAATTGAAAACAGAAATTAATGTCTTACTGAAAAAAATCCAACACCCAAAGAAAATTTCAGTTATTAAGGTTAAAACTCATACTAAGTTAATATTTTTAAAATTAAAAGATATTCTTAGGCTACTGTGATACAAAGAGCCTTTACTAGCATTAGTATTACAAAGGCATTGCGCAATCTGATTTCTGTATTAAGAAAGAGTGGTTAAAATACAACACTCTGCCCTCGTTAGGGGCTGGGTGATGAGTAAGGGGAAAGACATGGGTTTTGTCAAAACTGTTTCATACTGCTTGGTGTCTCCTGAACTACCTTCAGACCTATAATACTTATGCTGCTAATAATAATAACCCAAGTGACAGGGACAATTGGTTCAAACTTTACAAAAATATTAGTCAAAATATTTTATATAAAAGGGCCAAAATCGTACTCATTTTATTTATTATAAACCAAGAGAAAAAATGTGAAGAAATCCCCACATCAAGGATCAGGCATCTGGGGCACTACCAACCCGGGTAAATTGCAGATTCGCAATATGTGGTTTTGTCAGGCCACGCAAATAGTACAAACTCCGGCCCCAAAGTGGCATGAGGGCTGCCGCTTGGCCACGTGTTCTCAGGAGGGACTTTTTTTCCTCCAATCAGAACCAAGACAAAATGACTTATTTCTTTGCTCTCTGCTTTTTCATGTAAAATTATTTTTTCTAATCCATCCTTTCTCTGAGGGTAAAACTCTTTGTGGCTCTTGGTTTTAGGGAGCCTGCTATATAACTCCCTAATATTTGCTCCTGTCCTCTGTGTAGCCTCTTCTTAAAACTATAAATCTAGGCCACTTGGCATTAGTAGATGCTCCCAGAGCAACTGCTGCCCTCAGCATTTGCTTGCCTCCCTAAATACACCTTCACTTTGTTCTGGCTTCAGAGGATTTCTTTTTGCAAGCTCAGACATACATCTTAAAGTGTATTTTTGTTGTTATTTATGTAACATGCTTAGATGTTTCATAGCAAAGCATTTTTTTTTTTAATTTAGTCTTCCATATTCCCCCCCACTACCACCATCTAATTTTCCTTCAGAAATTCTCACTACTCTAATTCATGACACCACCTTCCAATTACCTGGTCACAATACAAAAAATTGAGCCTAGACTACTCCCTCTCTTAATCTTTCATACCCCAGTATAACTTCTATTGTTTCTAAGTTTTAAGTATCTCTTGAATTTGTTCTCCTTCATTCCAACCACCACTGCCTTTAGAATTTAGCATTTCTTTTCTGGACCACTAAAATCTGTTTCCACGTTTTTCCTCACATCCATACTTTACACAGCTGCCTGCATAACCTACGTAAAATAAAAATCTGACCATGTCATTTGCATAATTAACAATGTCTCCTCATCACCATTGAGGTAAAGTGTCAATTACTTACCATGGCATATAAGGTCCTCTATAATCATCCCTCTCTATCCTGCAGTCATACCAAACTACATGCACTCTTCTGCTTGATATACCATCTTCTCGTCATCCCCACACCTCACCCCAGCTTCCTTGGCCACCTGTTAACTACTTATCTTTCAGAACCTGGGTCAAGAATCTTCTCTTCCAGGAAACATGCAGGCAAATTCTTACCTCACCTTTTCTTACATCACTGTGTACTATGCACTTAACTATTACAGCACTTACCACGTTGTATTACAATCATTTATCTGTTACCCTAGTTAGACTATGAACTTAAGGCCAGAGAAAACTTACCTCTTTATTCACAGCACCAGGCACAGTGTCAATTACATGAGGTACTTGATATTTATTGAATGTTGGTAACTTCTACAATACCTTTTGAAGTTGACTCCTATATTTCACTGCCACTGTCCAAGTTCAGTCTCCTACTTCTAACTCTATCCTCTTGGAACTCCTTCTACTTCTAGCTTATCAATATTCCTAAATGTAAATGTCTTTCCTAAACCCTTGCCATAGAGTCAATTACTTGTGGAGATCCCTTGTGTTATAGACGAGAACTGCCCCATAGGATTTTCTTGGCTGTAATCTTTACAGGTGGGTTTGAACCAGCAACCTTTCAGTTAGTAGTCGAGCACAAACCAATTGCTCCACCCAGGGACTTACATCCTTCCTAATGTCATGTCCTGCACAGTCTCAGAATCTATTGCTGTTGGCCCCTGCCTCATTTTCCCTGCTGCTCCAGTACCTCATATCAACCCACTAATTTCCTGAAATGGCAGCTAGCTCCATCCTAATTATTAAACCACTCGGAGACCTAGGGCAGGCAGTACCCAACCAGCCTCCACTCTAATTCACTAGCTAATGCTGCTCATTAGCAGTAGACACCCTTCCAGACACAAGCTAGGATCTGATAGTATCATTGATAGACACAGGATTCCCATATTATCCAGAGTCACTGCCCACTCCACTTTGACAATATGGAAAATACCATTTCATCACTGCATTATACAGTAGTGGTGTACAGGGGTGGAGGAGGGTGGGAACGATACTAAGGGGGAGTACTGTCTATGGAGAATTTAAAAACAATAATAAAACTGACCAAAGGTCAGTCTGCTTTTTATCATCACTGTGCACTAGCAATTCTAAACAATGCCAGTAATAAAATAATCGTCTCCACCCGGGCAGACTGGTCCCCTCACCTCTTGGTATGCCACTGCTATTCAGGCATTACTCGCTTTTGAAACTTTCTTTAATCCATCCCCAAATCAGAATTAATCATGGCTTCCCAAACTCTTCACCCACATCTGAACCTCCTATAAGACCATAAACACCATAAATCAAACACGTTGCCATCAATTCCGACTCATAGCGACCCTGTAGGACAGAGTAGAACTGCTCTGCAGCGCTTCCAAAGAGCAGCTGGTGGATTCAAACTACTGACCTTTTGGTCAGCAGCCAAGCTCTTAACCACTGTGCCACAAAGGCTCCATAAGCTTAAGAGGAGCTTATCTTTAACCTCCTAGTGCACAGATATTCATGGATCAACTTACCCTTTGTGCCCTTCTAGCCAGCTATCCTTCAGTAATTGTCTTAGCTGCCAGTTGGTTCCTGTGCCAAGGTCCAGCTTCCCCTCCCAAACAGTTACTCTATATCACTAGGAGAAACCATCATGCCTTACACTAAACTCATAGACTAGACTAGATGCACACAGAATATAATTTGAATTCCAAAAGCTGGCACTGACAGACCACCATAACCTGGACCTAGCTCTAATTTCTATTGTTGTTGTTAGTTGCCATTGAGTCAATTCAGACTCATGGTGACCCCACGTGTGCAGGGAAGAACTGCACCACAGGGTTTTCAAGGCTATGACCTTTCAGAAGCAGATCACCAGGCCTATCCTCTGAGGTACCACTAGGTGGATTTGAACTGCCAACCTTTCAGATAGTCATCAAGTGCTCAACCATTTGCGCCTCCAGAGGCCCCTACTTATCTTAATACTCTACTCACACCAACATCTATACTCAATATATTTCTGCCTATTACACATAAGCCTATTCTATATTACAGTATTCTGTGTCTGTCTCAACTGTTTTAAGCCCCAGAAGGAAATTTAAACACTTAGTTCTAACTGTTTTAGTGTTACCCAAAGTGCTGTGGATAGACATTCAGTTCTAATGAACAAAACTATAGAGACCAAAATCAAAACCAAACCAATTGCCATTGGGATAATTCCTACTCATGGCGATCTCATGTATCGTTACATAGGGTTTCCTTGGCTGAAAACTTTACAGAAGCAGATCGCCAGGCCTTTCTTCCATGGTGCCACTGGGTGAGTTCAAGCCACCCACCTTTCCAGCTAGCAGTCAAGGGCAAACTGTTTGTGCCACCCAGGGACAAAACTAGGGACAGTTGATACATAAAAGACTAGAATACACTTCTATTATACAGCATTTTATTTTACAATTTTTTGTTATTTTCATAGAATACATTTTTACATTAGAAATGCCCAAAGTAAGAAAATAATCGTTTGTTACATCATAGTTTTATATTTGTAGGCAGATTATTTAAGGACATTTGAAGGACAAGTCTCAGTTTAGAATCTGCAGTATTTTAATACATCTACAAGGGGACCTCTTCTCTAAATGGAACTTCTCTATATTCAAAAATTCCCTAAACTCTTCCTCCTAGGATTTAGAAATTAGTAATGTGAGATATCAGCACTTTCAAAGGTTAAATGTTTCCCTTGGACATGTAATCACCAGTAGCTGGCATCAACTGCACAGAGGAAAGTTTCCAAAAATTAAACACAGTATAATTTTCTGCAATATCTTTATTTATGAGTTAACAATCTTTCCCACTGTCCATCATTCCCAGAACAAATATGGAAGAGGTTTGATCATAATGTGCTGACAGTAATAAACTGAATTCCCATTAACAGACAGGCAAGTTAAAAAGCAAAAGCTTGTGTATAATGTTTAGTTATACTGTGAGTCTTGAGAGAAGTCAGGAGACAATCCCAGTATCTCACAAGAATACAGAACTCAGTCTCACTCTTTTATGAATATAATTCCTCTCAAACCTTTTCCTAAAAGATTAGATTCTGAAAGTAACCATGTGACTAAGAGAAGACTGTTGTCTCACCAGTGGACGTATCTGTTATTTCTTATGTCAGCTGAACAGCATGAAAAAGCAGAGGCAAAGAGGTGTACAATCATTTTTTAAGGCATCAGGTCAAAAAACTCAGAGCTTCCACAGCATGGCAACAGCTTTGCAGATGCCCACATCATGATAGTTGAAATAACAAAGACCAGCAAATGTTAAAGCCGAGAGTGCCAAGAGGCCTGCCTTGGCAGTTTTCTGTGATGTCTCCCCATGGACATAGTCAGTAACAACCTGTCCAATACCCCTAAACAAAAAAAACACACAAGTGAATTTAACTTAGCTACAAAAAAAGTCACTCACATTCAAAATGCAATGTCTCTATCTGCCACTCCAATAACTGTTTGCTACTTCAGGAGATTCTGTATAGCTATTTTCATAGGTGGAATTATTTCTATCCTTTTTTGTAATGCTAAACGAAAGCAACTCACAGTAATAAGAATCAGAAATCAACATAAATGAACCAAGAGTTTCCTAATAGTAAATGCATCTTACTAGTCTTAGGATTTTTCAGGGTCATTTGTATCAGAGACAGTAATGTCATCTACTTAGAAAATCTTTTTTTTTTTTTTTAACAAAAACAAATACTCTATGGAGTTTGTCATTAATTCAGAGAGTATTTACTGAGCACGTATTATGTGCCAGAACCTGTTATAAATGGTGGGAATACAGTAAACAAGACAACATCCCTGACCTTAGGGAAAATACACTCTGACAAGGGGAAAGAAAAGTAAGTATGTATATGCTATGAAGCAACATTTTAGACAGGATGACCTGAATTAGAAAAACATACCAAACAAAAGAGACAATGACCTTATCATCTCTGAGGAATAGTAAAAAGGCTAGTGTGGCTGGAGCACAGGAGTGAGGTGGAGATGAGAGGAAGGCAGGGCAGATCATGTAGGGCCCTGAAGGTGATGATAAGGAGTTTGAGTTTTATTTGAATTATAATGGGAAACCACTGATGTGTTTTAAGCAGAGAAGTGACCTAAATAAGGAGTGACCTAATTTTACTTTTTTTTTTCATAACAGCTATAAAATTCACAAACCATAAAACTCACCCTTTTAAAGTATATAATTCGGTGGTTTTTAGTATATTTACAGAGTTGTGTAACCACTGCCATTATCTAATTCCAGGACTTTTTCATTAACCCAAAAGGAAAGTCTGTACTCATTAGTAGTTACTCCTAATTCCCTCCTCCCTTCAGTCCCTGGCAACCGCTAATCTACCTTCTGTCTCTATGAACTGGCCTACTGTGTACATTTCATATAAATGGAATCATACAATTGGCGGACTTTTGTGACTGGTTTCTTTCATTTAGCATACCGTTTTCAAGGTTCTTCCATGTTGTACCATATATTGGTACTTTACTCTTTTTTATAGCCAAGTAACATTCCATTATAGGAATATACCACATTTTGTTTTATCCATTCATCAGTTGAAGAACATTTCGGCTGTTTCCACTTTTAGGCTAGTATGAGTAATACTGCTATGAATATTCATGTACAAGTGTGGACGTATGTTTTCAATTCTCTTTGAGGCATATATATATGAGTACGTGTGTGTGTGTGTGTGTGTGTGTGTGTGTGTGAATTACTAGGTAATATGGTAACTCTATATTTAACTTTTTGAGGAACTGCCAGTTTTCCAAAGCAGCTATAATATTGTACATTAGCATCAGCAATGTATGAGGGTTCCAAATTCTCCCAACCTTTGTTATTATCTATCTTTTTTATCAGAGCCATCCTAGTGGGTTCTAAAAGATTACAGCCATTGAAAACCTTACAGAGTAGAGTTCTTCTCTGAAACACATGGGATTACCATGAGTCAGAATCAACTGGATGGCAACTAGTTTGGTTTTTGGTTTTGTAGTGGGTATGAAGTGGTATCTTGTGTGGTTTTTATTTGCATTTCCCTAATGAAAAATGACACTGAGCATCTTTTCACGTGCTTATTAGCCATTTGGGTTATCTTCTTTGGAGAAATTAAACTTTAGTTTTTAAACGGGTCACTCTAGCTCCCGTGTGGCAAAGGACAGTGTGGGTCAGGGAGGAGAGGCAATAACAAAAATAAAAAAAAACTAGTTAGGAGGCAATTTAAGCAGCCAGGTGAGATGCTGGTTTACCTTAGGCTGGAAATGCCGCTGAGATGAGCAAGAGTGCAGGAGGAACAGGTCTGGAGGTGCTTGGGGGCTCAGTTTTATAACATGCTATATTCAAAATATCTATCAGATATGCAAATGAAGACACTGAATAGGCAGGTGGATATGTAAATCTGGTGATATAAGTTTTTCACGTATGTTTTAAAGTCTTCTGCAGGTCTTGAGTATCTCAATTAACTTCTCCCCCATATGCAATATATGAGACATGCTCACAACAAACAAACTGAGCAGAGAACAAAATACTGAAGGGACTGCTGTACTTGCCAGTGACTGTGGAGAGTGAGGGCTGCAGCCAGGGAGTAGTCCATCGCGGAGCAAGGATTCAAATAAGCAGCTGGGAGCAGGCCCAGGAGCAAAACACTGACAACCCTCTCACCAGTCCAGTGGAGAGATGCAGCCTTGGAAGCAGCTACAAAATGGACCAAATTCACAAGAGATGAGGGGGGGAAATACACACCTCCTATGTTCAACATTTGTCACAAAATAACCCAAACTGACAGAATAGCAAACAGTATGCATGTAAGATTTAACTCTAAGCCTAAAGAAGGTAAGATAAAAAAACAGGTAATTCAGAGAAATGCTATCTCCCTTCTTTGAAGTCTTTTAGCACAAGGGTGTCTCAATGCCTACATTTCTGAATTAGAAGACAGATCCACTTTGCTTACAGGCATGGAGGATAAACGAGATATCTTTGTAAAGTTACGCCAATCGTGGACTTTAGGGCAGTGGACAAACACCTTGTGAACAGAAGTGAATGATGCCGGAGGAGTTCCTTTAAAATACTACTTGTCTATTTACGCCTTCTAATATTTGGAAGTAATGAATACTAACAATCTTCTCAAAACAGAATTAAACTGATCAGCTCAGGAAGAAGCAAAGTCCTGACTGAATTTTTAAGATCACAGTCCTTCTGTCTCATTGCTTACAAATAGCTCCAACCAGATATGGAACATGAAAATTTCTTTTAAACTAGTGAAAATCATGTGGGCTTTAATCCTTTCTTTGAGAAGCTCTATCTGGTTTTGACTGGAGCCCTGGCAGTGCAGTGGTTGTGCAAAAGGTTGGCAGTCTGAATCCACCAGCCACTCCTTGGAAACCCTAGGGAATAGTTCTACTCTGTCCTGTGGGGTCGCTATCAGTCAGAATCAACTCAATGGCAATGGGTACCTGGTTTTGATTACAGGTCCCTTTGGGAATCTAATAAAACGGATGGAGCTTCTTCCCAGAAAAATACACATATAGAAAAAACTACATATATAACTTCAGGTGATTTCCTGCAGCCCTATGAATCCCCCAAGTTAAAACCACTCTGCTAAATCTAACTGAAAGAAGTAAAAAGATTCTTAAAAGCTGAAAAAGCACTATATTTGCCTAACCTCTCATAACTCAGATACAACTGTATATAAGTGGTTGACTTGAGAATCAAGAAAAATCTGTATCTCTATAAAATACTGACCTTTGCAGGCTTTAAAAATGGAAATACAGTCAATTCAATTATTCACCTCCAGATTTACCTACAGTTCTAAGGCTAATTTTAATAACATCTAATTCATTTAGGAAATGCCGTATGATTTTAATAGCAACCTAAAAAAAAAAAAAAAGCAGGTCAACTGCTGTGGAATGCACAATGCATTTCCACAAGACACGACTTTTTAAATTGCCTACTACTGTAAATTATCCATATCTGGCTCCTCTCCAGTAGCTAAATAAATAAGAGTGATTAAACTATACTGAAGACTCTTGCTACAGAGCTATTTTCTTTTAAAAAAAAAAAAATTTCACGTTTTGGCTTTAGTCGAAAAGGTTCTTTACGAGTGTAAATGGTATCAATCAACTATGCTGGCATTGTCTGCCCAAAGCTGTAGGCTAGATCTTCATTTGACAGAGTTAGACACGAGAGTCTCCCACAGAGACCGCAAGTCCTGCCACAGGCATGATAATTAGCCCAGAGAGGATGGCCATGGCCCAGAAAGCCATGGTGATGAAGAGCACATACAATGGTGGCTGGGGGACAGAAGAATGTGCTGCACTCCTGGGGTAGACCGATCCTGGAGAAATGCTGAGACATGGGCAGGTCTGATCACTGGAGTTCGGAGGAACAGAGCTGAGGAAAGAAAAATCAGGCGGGTCATAAACACCTCTACTTTTACCAAGGTTAACAGACTTTCTAAGTACCATAGACAAATCACTTAACTCCAAGTAAGGGATAACAACTCATCTGTAAAATGAGGACATCTATTTCACCAGGTTGCCGTAAGGCAAGGTTAAGTATCTGTTGATAGATGGGAGAATCAATGAATCACTTATATAAAAGGGCCTCACTGTTATTAGTTTTTAAAACAAATGGTAGCTCCTTTCTCTTTCCATTTACAGTATTCGTCTATTCATCCAACAAACATTTACTACACACAAGATTGTGGTCTACCCTGAAGCAAGACAGACAAAAGATAAAGTCCTTGCCCTCAAGGAATTCAATCTAGTTTGGGAAGTTCATTTATTACCTTCCTCTTTTTCAAGACCAATTTCTCCAATTGTACTCTTGATCCCATGCCTTCTGTCCTCTTTTGGACTCTGCCTCTTGGTTAAAAAAATAAACCTAAATTCACCCACCTCCATCACTTACTAGCTATGAGATGATGGGCAACTGAGTTAAACAGGCTCTCTAACCTTCAAATTCCTCATTTGTAAAATGGAAATAATAGCATTACTTCACAACACTATGCTGAAAATAAAATAATGTATGCCAGGTGCTCAGTATAGTACCCAGAATGTTATATTGTTGTTAGCTGCCAATGAGTTGACTCCTGACTCATGGGAGCCCTATGCACAATGGAAGGAAATGCTGCCTGCTCCTGCGTCATCCTCATGATCAGCTGTTGTAATCCATAGGGTTTTCATTGGCTGATTTTTGAAAGTAGATCTCCAGCCTTTCTTCCTAGTCCATCCTAGTCTTGAAGCTCCGCTGAAACCTGTTCAGCACCATAACAACACACAAACCACCAATGACAGACAAGTGGTGGCTACACATGAGGTGCACTGGAATCGGACCTAGGTCTCCTACATGGAAGGTGAGAATTCTACCACTGAACCACCACTGCCCCTTCCCACAATGTTATAAGCACTCAATAAAAGGTAATTTCTTATTATTCTCTCTCCTGTGTCTTCAACCTCTCATTCTTTCCCACTGGCCATTTTCAACCCATGTAATACACTGAATTCTTCCCTTGATCCCATGTACTCTAACTAATGCCCATGCACTCTCTGCCCTGCTCTCTCTTCTTTCTCTTTCTAGCCATACTTGTTGAAAGTGCTGTCCAAGTCATCTCCACTTCCTCACTTCTCTATCTAATTTTTCAGCTCTCTGGAAACTTGTTTTTATCCCCACCAAAGCTGCTTTGGTGAGTCACCAATGATCTTCATGTGGTCATATTCAACGGGTACTGTTCTGTCTTCATCTTACTGGGCCTCGCCAGGCATACGTGGCCTCTCCTCCCTTTTTTTCTGACAGAACTTTCTTCTAGTTCTCCTGCTTCTCTGATTATGCTTTATCAGTCTCTTCCTGCATTCATTATTAAATGTTGGTTTTCCCAGCTCTGCCTATTGCTCTCCTTGCTCCCTATGCCCACCCCAAGCCATTTCTGGTTCTACCTACTGCCTATAACTTGATGATACCCAAATCTGTATCTCCAGCTCTGACATCTCTCCAGAGTTTCAGAAGTTCATCTGCCTGCTGGGCCTCTCCACTGAGATACATCACATGCTTCTCAAAGTCACCATGCTTAAAACTGAAATCATCCTTCAACTCACTTTCTCATCCAAGACTTGTTCTCCATTTGTATGTTTCCTACTTTGCATAATACATTCCCAGGCACTCTTTCATCTAGTCTAGAAATCTAGAAGTCATGTAGGACTTTCCCCTTAAATTCAATCAATCACTAAGTCCTATTGACATATCTCTTTAACATTTCTTGAGACCATCTTCTCCTCTTCATACTACTTTTCAAGTTTAGTACCTCACCATCCTTGCCTGGACTATTACAATAATGTCCTAACTTGTCCCCCTGATGTCAGTCTTCGCTTCACCCATCTTCCATCACCACCATCTACCATATTGCTACCAAAGTAATCCATCTAAACTGCAAATGTATGTCAAAATTTTCAATGGCTCCCCTTCACAAACCACTGCACACTCCTTATCAAGACTTGTAAGTTCTCTGTGATGTGGTTCTAACTCATCTTTCCAGGTTCATCTACCATTCCTCACCTTAATCTTGAGACTCTAATATATCCAATTTGTTTTGTTTTTCTCTCATGCCATGCTATTTCTACACCTTCACCGTTGCTTTGGAATCCCTGGATGGTGTAAACGGGTAAGGTGCTCAGGTGCTAACCAAAAGGTTGGAGATTCAAGTTCATCCAAAGGCACCTCAAAAGAAAGTCCTGCCAATCTACTCCTGAAAAGTCAGCCATTGAAAACCCTATAGAGCACAGTTCTACTCTGACACATCTAGGGTTACCATGAGTTGGTACTGACTTGTCAGCAACCGGTTATCATTGCTTTTGCTGATCACAGTAGCTCTAACCATAATGCCTTTGTTCCCTGATGCTTTCTTATCCTCAACACTCAGATCAGGCACATCTCCTTCCAGAACCAAGGCAGGGTAATCCTTCCCCCCCTCAAAAAAAAAAATCAAACAAAACAGTTGTCCTCCAGTCGATTCTGACTCATGGCAACCCCATGTAGAACTGTGCTCCATAGGATTTCAATGGCTGTAACCTTTCAGAAGTAGATCGCCAAGCCATTCTTCTACGGCGTCTCTGGGGCTTTTGGTTAGTAACCAAGGGCGACGCAGAGACTCCTTCCAAAACACAGAACAAAATCAACACTATTTCTCTGGACTCTAACGCCTAGCACAACAGTTTTTACCTTATATTAAGATGATATAATCAGGTGTGTTTTCCCTATAATAACGATAGCTCTTTGAGAGCAGTAAGTATGTTTTATTCACATATGTATCCCAATCTTACAACAGTGGCTGGTATACCACAAATGTCCAGCTAAATAATTATCGAACTGATCTCCCCACCCCTACACTCACACACACCAACCACAGGCGAAATGGGCAAGACCAGGCACTGGGATCCCCACCTTAACCCTCCTTTCCGATTCGGGGTAGTAGCATTCTAAGGGCAGCGCATGGAGGAAAAAGAGAACGCCTAACCGGAATAGCCTCTGCAGGACTGTGACTCCCAAAAGAAGCTCTTTTTCAGATGTGCTCACCACGTCAGCCCAAAGCAGGTGAAATACACGGTCAGATGACTATCTGGGCCCTTGGACGACAACGGTCATTGCTGTGGTTTCCGGCAGGTGCCAGAGCGGCCAAAGGAAAGGAGGAATTCTCTTCTCCTCCAGAGGTCTCACTCTCTGCAGTCAATTCCTCACCCTTATCCCTTACCCCGCTGTAAGCTTCACTAAGCGCCTCTGGCTGCCAGCATGCCTCACCTCGGGCTCCTTGGGAACCGCAGAAAACACTCAGCCTCCAAAGCACCGCCATCCCGGTCCTTAGGGCTCAAGGTCACCCAGTAACCCGGAAGCAGTTACGCAACTACAGTCAACACGCAAAGAAAACCGGAAAAAGAAACCGCTAGGTTAACCGGGAATTAGCCTGGTGGGCGGGCGTCAGCCGCGCATGCGCACTTGTCGAAAGGTGCCCTAGATTTGTGGGCAATGGCGGAGGTCGTTGAGGCTGATGAAGCAGAATTGCAGCGCCTTGTGGCAGCCGAACAGCAGAAGGCGCAGTTCACTGCACAGGTGCTGGGACAGGGAGCAGCCCTGGAGGGTGAAGGGGAAGGAGGGTGAAGCATAGGTTCCGTGCACCCGCGGAGCTCTACACTGGAGGCTCGGTGAGGCCACTGGCGGTTTGCCGGTGCTCAATCCCTGCTGCGCCTCTTTCTCCTCAAAAAAAAAAAAAAAGTCATTGCCCTCCTACCGCGGCCCCCGGGTGGTGTTCGGGTGCCTTCTGAGCCAGCGCAGGGGTGAAGACAGTGTAAACAAGGGGGAGAAAGATTTGGGAGACCCATGGAGGTTTCCGGGTTGTTCGAGAGCTCTGGATTCTAATCCACCCTCGGCCCCTTACATGCACGTGCACTTGGACAAGGTACCCAGCCTCTGTGGGTTTTGGTTTCGTCATCGCTCATTGCCTCACTGGATTCCAAGGGTCATATGCAATCATGTATTTGAAAACGAAGGGATACTAGAACGCTAATAGGAAAGGTGGGCTCTGAAGTAGCGTAAACCGTTAGTTAAGGAAAAGGGTTTTGGAGTCTGTTAGTCATGGGTTCAAACCCCAGCATGATCCCTTACTAGCTGCATGACCTTGGGCTAATTAACCACGCTTTTAAATGGAGGACACGATAGCCATCTTTTAGGGCTGCAGATCGGCTGAATACAGGTAGTCCCGGACTTAACGAGGTATTCCAGTTAGGACAAACCGCACTTAACGACTTCCTGTAGTTTTTTTTTTTTTTTTTTTAAATCTTAGTAATATGTACTACATACGGTGTTGCAGCACATAATTTGTTGTTATTCTCAGATGTTCGGTTACAGATGTTTAATGTTATGATTTATAAAGATACTGATAAGGCAATAATAATGAAAACTAAAAAGAAAAAATGAGATATTCTACTTACGTCAGAACCGATTTATGAGGAGTCCAGACTCCGTAGGCCTCACAGACTATGGTACTCAGTACCCAGCCTCCCAACTAGTAAGCCCTCAGTAAAAGGGTTTTTCTGTTTTGGGGGAGGGATTCACAGAGAATGAGGAGCGAGAACCCTGGTTAGAAATCTTGGGGTGCTTACCATTCAGAAATACATTTTATGTGCCTGTGTGTGCATTTTTCTGGGGAGTGGATCCATAACTTTCATTGGATTCTCACGTGTCTCCATGACCCCAGGAAGGTTAAGAGCTGCTGTCCTAGGGGATAGGTCCAGAATGAGAGGAATGCAGTAATTTGAGGGAATTCTTACCCTACCTTCCCTGTTTACATAGGTGCTAGCTGCTTTGGGGAATATAAAAGAATTAACCTAGCCTGAGAAGTCACAATCTGATTGAGGACTTGACACAATTAGAAAACAAATCAATGTATATTCATTAAACAAGTCGCGTATTTTAAACTATTAGAGGTACTATAGGACAGGTTTGAAGGCAGAGTTGTCAGTGGCCTTAAAGGAGGTAAGAATTGGGACTGTCTTAAAGAATGGGACGAATCTTTAGGGAGGGCATCACAGGAGCATGAAGAGTCAAGTTGAGCATACTGTGTGTGGACCTCAGACACAGTACAGGTTGGGGGTTATATAAGGGAGTGCCTTGTGCAGCTAGCAGAGAAATTTAAGGTTAGTGCATTAAGCGAACGAGTGACTTGATGGAGTGTTTTTTGATTACTAAAGGAGAAAAATACAGAAAAGGAGCCAATAAAAGGATTTTGTTGCAATCTAGGGATGAGGATCTGGGCCATGTTGGTGACAAATTAGCAAATGAGGAAAAGAGATCCTATAGTGAAAAGTGACTCCACGGTTTGTTGATTGAAAGAGTGGTTTTGTCAACAGAAAATAAGGACAATAGGAAAAAAAATAAGAAAATGGACAGTTAGGCCTATATCTGCAGATCCCAGTGGTTACTATTTTTCTTTCCTCTCAGGTGCATCATTTCATGGAGCTGTGTTGGGATAAGTGTGTGGAGAAGCCAGGGAATCGCCTAGACTCTCGCACTGAAAATTGTCTCTCTAGCTGTGTGGACCGCTTCATTGATACTACCCTTGCCATCACCAGTCGGTTTGCCCAGATTGTACAGAAAGGAGGGCAGTAGGCCATCTCCTGGGACAATGACAGAAGCAGCAAAGGACTTGTTATTAAAATGCCAGTGGAGTAAGGATGTCATTCCATTGTCAAGTTAACATCAGGCTGTTACCAAGCCTCTTGGTGCTAAAAAGTAACAGATCAAATGTTCAGAAAGTGAAATTTATTTGGAATTCAGAAATTCCAGATTGTATCATATCAGTTATTCAATAAATGTGAATTCTCCAAGTTTCTTTTAAATCCCATTTTAGGACTGAATTTAATATAGAGATTTCTGACTGTCAGGAACACTAGAAATAAGTATGTTCCAAGGCTGGCAGTGCAAATGAGAGATCTTGAAAGATTTTGAAGAGCCACTCTAAGCCATATTTAAGGGGGCTAGAAGAACCATGAAGGAGCCTTGGTGGTGCAGTGGTTAAGTGCTTGGCTGCTAACCAAAAGGTCAGCAGTTCAAACTCATCAGATGCTCTACAAGAGAAAGATGTGGCAGCCTGCTTCTATAAAGATTTGCATCCTTGGAAACTGTGGGGCAGTTCTACTCTGTCTTGTAGGGCTTCTGAGTCTGAATTGACTCAACAGCAGTGGGTTTGGTTTGGTTTGGTTTAGAAGAACCATCAAAGTTTTAGTTAAGACAAGGAGGAGAGTTTGGGGTTGAGATAGGTGAAGAACGAAGACAGCTTTATTGCTCACACATGACCAAGAAAAGATAACCATGGCCAAAAACAACAGGCAAGATGCCGTATTAGTTGGAAAAGAGGCCTGCTAGTATTGGAGGTGGAGAAGGTTATGACCCAAATAGAGCTGAATTCCTGGAGGTGACTTGTTCCATTAGCCCACCTTCCTGAGTCGGCTTACAATCAGGACAGCACTTTTTACAGCACAGAAACAATGCTAAAAATACATGATAAAAACTTTCAACAAGGATTCCATTTGCTCCAAGAATGTAATAGTTGCTTTAGGTTAAGAGGCAGTAATTAGAGACTTATCTATCCCCTTAAGCCCCCACTAATACCAAAGATAAAAATTACACACCATGGAAAATGGACAGATCAGTGCCAAAGTATTAATATTTCAAATAAATATCCCATAAGGTAGCACCTGCTCATAATCAAGAGATAGGGAACCTCTGGCCAACCACATTATTTTAAGACTAAGCACTTTATTAGAAATCTGTTCCATAAAAAGAACAAATTTAATAGAACTAGAAAATATTACCACCCCATAGAATGTCACAGTTACGTTCTATTGCTGGTGTTGTATATTGTTACGCTACCATGAAGTACTTCTGTATTATACATGGGGAAGGTGAGGCCAGGAAGAGAACTTTTCTCCCACAATGAAAAAATTTACTTGTGTTCTGCCTGTCTTGGTGATATTTTGGTTTCTTAAGAATTAACATGTTAGGGATCATAGTATGACATCCGGAAATATGGTCTCTGCCTCAATGCTTTAATTTAAAGGCAGACTGGGAAGAACTGGCTATGTCCCTGAGAAGCCTGTTTCATTTTGGAACTGATTATACTTAGTTTCAAGGACTATTTGAAGTTCATTAATAGATTGAGAAATAAACATGGAAAACAACATTTAAATGGCAGTTGCAACCCTGAAATCCTGTTCAGAGCACCATTAGACAGCATGACTAATTCCTAATTCGTCTCCATTTGGTTAGAGGATTATCTAAGACAACTTAAGAAATTAATTTCAAACACAAGTCCATTTAGGCAATGTTCATTAGGAAACCACTTATCCAATTACCATATTTATGGGTATATTAAGCATAGTTTTATAGACCCTGTCCAGCAGGGAAATTTTGAGAAAGCCCTAGGGCCTTCTAATAGTAGCTATCTACAGATGTTAGGAAGGAAAGAAGTTTGTTCATAGACCCATTTCCTCATTAAGTAAACTGGACCACATCTGGGGGGGCAAAATATAGAAGGATCAAAGCACCAAGCCTGGAAACAAAAGTTTTTGTTTCCTGCTATATAAAGGGAGACAAGAGCACAAGACAAATGTTCCCTTGTCATACCATTCTACTCAACACTGGTTCCAATCCACCTCTTGATCCCAGCCCTTGCTTTCCCCAAACTCAAACATTCCAGTAGGTGTGCCCAGGCCGTTATTGGATTCAGCTTTCTGGGTCCTTTAATTTGTTGTATACGTACTCTAAACTACACATGATTAATTGCAAAAAATAATCTTTTCAAGAAACCTTCATATCAAAATACCAGATTCCCTATTAACAATAAAAGAGGATCAAGTTTAACAGGCCAAAATAGAAGGAAAGAAGTCTATCAGAATGGACACAGCTGGCACAAGACAGCTGACCTCAGGCCCCCTGTGCTGAATAAGAGTCACTGCCAAAGCCCCAAGGTATAAGGGCTGTAAATATGCAGAGTCACATGAGAAACTGAACAATGGATCTTCTCATTTAGTCATCCTCTGAACTCTCAGCAGACCTTTCATCTGTGGCCACTTTCCAATTTGTGCGTTTGTTTGTCCTTTCCTGTATTTCATTGTTAGTTACAGGGATATGAACTTTCCTCTCTCTCTTTTTCCTTTTGGTTTTCTTAGTGTCTCTTTCCTGACTGTCCTCAGAGCTGCTGGATGCTGAGTCATCTGACTGAAAAGTGTCACTTTCTGACTCTAAGAACAAAGCAGGTTTTTTGAGAGACTTTTTCCTGGATTTTTTCTTGCGCTTATGTGGTTGTTTCCTTTTCCTGGTACTGGAAGCCTCAGTTTCTTCTGAGATTTCAGTTGAGGAATGTGCTGCTACATCTATGGCTTCCTTTTTGCTTTTCTTCTGTTTTTTGTGTGACTTTTTTTTCTGCTTTTTTTTGTGAGATTTCTTTGACTTCTTGTGTCTGCGGGATTCGTGGGTAGTTGATTTTACCTGGGGAGATGTCTTTTTTCCATTGATAACATCTTGCTGATCACTACTAATAAAAAAGTAAAAAAGAAACTTTTACTACAGGAAAGAAAAGGTATATTTACATTTTAATATCCTACATTCTAGATAGGAAGTTGGGTAAATATTTTAATTTTAAATTAGAGCTTTAAATAGGGTCACTCAGACTTTCCTACTCTATTTATACTCACTGAGTTTTTGTTTCCTCATCTTTAAAATGAAGATAATACTAATCTGCCATACTGAGTTACTGAATGGAATACTAAGTATATATAAAAACCTAAATGCTATAGACATTCCAAACATCAGGGAAAGGCAAAATACGAATTGCGTCCCAACTAAATTACCTGTTGTTTCTCTAGTTATGTTTTCAGTGGCAAATGATGTTATATTCTTTGTAAAAGTTAGTAACTCAATTTATAGTACAGACTTTGTACTACTATGAGTTTCATACTTTCTTTTTCCCCAGTAATCCTATGTGCCTTACCTGTCTGTCTCAAATTCTTCAGGGTATAACTCTTTATAACCACTGTGACCCCATCTGTAATGTAACACATTACATGCATTATCAAAGCAATGCATACATTTTTGGAAATTAAATTTAGACCTAAGACTGCACGCATACAGAGAAAAGGAAATAAGAGATATGATAGAGGCAAACCTGCATTACAGCACAGTAACCTAAATATTTTCTGTACTACATACTACCATTTTAGACATAAAGGTTTCTTTTGTCCACTTGTAAGAGAACTTGCCATTCTTTTCCTTAAGAAACACTAAAGAACTCTGATACTCTTCTTTAGCTATAAAGCACTTCTGAAAAAGAACAAACATATAACAACGCTTTCTACGCTGGGACAATTTTTTGTTTTTTAAATAACAGCTTTATTGAGATACAATTCACATACAATAAAATTCACCCTCTTAAAGTGTAAAATTCAGTGGATTTTAGTATATTCACAGAGTTGTGCAACCATCAACACTATCAATTTCAGAACATTTCCATCACCCCGAAAAGAAACTCCATACCCATCAGCAGTCATCCTCCACTTGTCCCATCCAGCCTAGCAACCACTAATCTACTTTGTCTCTATGAATTTGCCTATTCTGGACATTTCACATAAATAGAATCATGTGGTCTTTTGAGTCTGGCTTTTTTCACTTAGCATGTTTTCAAAGTTCATCCATGTTGTAGTGTTATCAGTACTTCATTCCTTTTTACTGCCAAATAATGTTCCATTGTATGAATATACCACATTTTGTTTAGCTATTTATCAACTGATACATACCTGGATTGTTTCTACTTTTTGGCTATTTTGAATAATGCAGTTATGAACGTTTGTGTACAGATTTTTGTAGGGACAGTTTTTAAATGTATACATTCTCAGGCCAAATATCATTAAAAGTCATAGGAATTTAGACACAAACCTGTCTGGCATGTTAGCTTCATAATCATATAACTTCTTGTTCCAGGATTTAGCCTTAAGAAAATCATCTTCTAGTGTCCCAGAAATTTCATGCCTTGGCTTCCAATAGTCTCTCTGACTTTCTTCATCAAAACCATCACTACGCATCCGGCTGTAAGAGAAAGCAGAAAAGTACTTTTAGATTTAAAACCAACTGTGAGGTTACTCTATGGAACATCATGCATAAAGCTCATGGAACAAGCTAAGGGAAGAACAAAACAACCTGACACTTACTGTTAAACAAAAAAATGTAAAACGCATCATCTGTTCCTCTCTATACATCAGTAAAGGTACCCAATGAAAACAATCAGACCATTATTTTCACTGGACACCTTTACTGAGTATAGAGAAGAACAGGTTGTAAAATACAGGGGAATCTCTTCCAGATTATGGCATGCTGTAACTCACTGATTCTCAAGTAGAAGAGCATGCAAAGACGGAAGCAGAGCATAATGACAACTAGAGACATTTCAAACTACAATTCTGAAATAGCCCTCCCTCCCTGCAAACCAGCGACTCACTGCTGTAGCGTGGTCACAGTAACAATGGGATGAAGGCATAACACATGGGTATCTTGGGATAGAAAAAAAGTTGAGAACCACTGGTCCAGCCTGTGTTTACAGTGTCCAATAACCAGCCAGGAAGCTAGCCAATTAGTTATTAGAAATTCTTAAGAACCGATTATGTGCTAAGCACTGTTCCACCTGCTGGGAATATAGCAACAGATAAAACAACTATAATCCCTGCCACTAAAGAGATTATGTTCTAAAGTTAACTGATATGACAGGCATCAATATAGACTCCACCCTAAAAGAGTAATATTTTGTTCCCAGAAATGCCACTTGGAATTGAACAACCTAATATAAAACAGAAATGAAGAAAGCAAAAGGTCATTAAAAAGACAGAAAAGAAAAAAAAGACCACAGTGGATGTCAGAAAAGACTCTGAAACTTGCTCTTGAACATAGAGTAGCTAAAGCAAAAGAAAATATGATGAAGTAAAAGAGGTGAACAGAAAATTTCAAAGGGTGGCATGAGAAGACAAAGTAAAATATTACAATGAAATGTGCAAAGATCTGGAGTTAGAAAACCGAAAGGAAAGAACATGGTCAGCATTTTTCAAACTGAAGAAACTGAAGAAAAAATTCAAGCCCTGAGTTGCAATATTAAAGGATTCTAGGGACCAAAAATTGAACAAAGCAGGAAGCATCAAAAGAAAATGGAAGGAACACACACTATACCAAAAAGAACTGGTTGACCTTCAACCATTTTAGGAGGTAGCACTGATCAAGAACCAATAGTATTGAAGTAAGAAGTCGAAGCTGTACTGAAGGCACTGGTGAAAAACAAGGCTCCAGGGAATTGGCAAAATACCAACTGAGATGTTTAAACAAATGAATGCAACACTGGAAGTGTTCACTCGTCTATACTAAGAAACATGGAAGACAGCTACCTGGCCAACTGACTGGAAGAGATCCATAATTCGTGCCCATTCCAAAGAAAGGTGATCCAATGGAATGCAGAAATTATCAAACAATATCATTAATATCACATGCAAGTAAAATTTTGCTGAAGATCATTCAAAAACAGTTGCAGCAGTACATCAACAGGGAACTGGCAGAAATTCAAGCCGGATTCAGCAGAGGACATGGAACGAGGGGTATCATTGCTGATGTCAGATGGATCTTGGCTGAAAGCAAAGAATACCAGAAAGACGTTTTTACCTGTGTTTTACTGACCATGTGTGGATCATAACAAATTATGGGTAACATTGCAAAGAATGGGAATTCCAGAATACTTAATTGTGCTCATATGGAACCTGTACATAGCCCAAGAAGCAGTTGTTTGAACAAAACAATGGGATACTGCAAGGTTTAAAATCAGGAAAGGTGTGCATCAGGGTTATATCCTTTCACCATACCTATTCAATGTGTATGCTGAGCAAATAATCCGAGAAGCTGGACTGTATGAAGAAGAATGTGCATCGGAATTGGAGGAAGACTCATTAACAACCTGTGATATGCAGATGACATGACCTAGCTTGCTGAAAGTGAAGAGGACTTGAAGCACTTACTGATAAAGATCAAAGACTACCGCCTTCAGTATGGATTACACCTTAATATAAAGAAAACAAAAATCCTCACGCCTGGACCAAAAAGCAAATCATGACACATGGAAAAAGACTGAAGTTGTCAAGGATTTCATTTTACTTGGATCCACAACACACACAGAAGCAGCAGTCAAGAAATCAAACCATGTATTGGATTTGGGCAAATCTGCTGCAAAAGACCTCTTTAAAGTACTAAAATGCAAAGATGTCACCTTGAAGACTAAGGTACACCTGACCCACATGGTATTTTCAATCGCCTCATATGCATGTGAAAGCTGAACAATGAATAAGGCAGATGGAAGAAGAATTGATGCCTTTGAATTATGGTGTTGGTGAAGAATACTGAATATACCGTGGACTGCCAGAAAAATGAGTAAATCTGTCTCGGAGAAGTACAGCCAGAAAGCTCCTTAGAAGGGAAGATGGCGAGTCTTCATCTTACGTACTTTGGACGTGTTATCAGGAGGGTCCTGGAGAAGGACATCATGCTTGGTAAAGTAAATGGTCAGTGAGAAAGAGGAAAACCCTCAACGAGATGGACTGACACTGTGGCTGCAACAACGAGCTCAAACAGCAAAGACTGCGAGGATGGCACAGGACCAGGCAGTGTTTCGTTCTGTTGTTCACAGGGTCGCTGTGAGTCAGAACCAACTCAACTGCAACTAACAACAATATAAATCATCTGTACTAAATGTGCTTCTCAATCCTCAGTTAAACCTTCAGCGTGAAAACAAACTGAAAAGATTTGTTTTTCTGTTGACAACTTGGCCTTCTTTACCATGGACAGCTTGAACACTTCTTGTCAGAAGCCATTCATACACAACCAGTCATATGCCAAAGTCCACATACTCCACAGGCACACTCACTCTCCTAAAATATCTCACTATTAACTACTGATTTTCCAGGATGGCTTTAGAAATCAGGATTATTACGCTATAGTCACTTCTCATACTCACAGCTCCTACACTCACAGGCATATAATTCCCAAGAGATGTTCCCAACTATGGAGACATTCCTATACCTCCACAGGTATAAGACAACCAAGTCTACATAAAACTTCATATTTATATTCAAATTAAAAAGATAATGTAAAAGGCATTAAAAAGGTAATGTAAAAGCTTATGTGATGCGGCAAAGAGGGTAGATGGGGTAAACAAAAGGCTGAAAGAATGAAAGACTAATACGGGAAAAGAGTGAATGGATAGCTAAGTGACCACAAGACACCAACAGAAAATCTTAGGTTAAAAGCCATCAGGCAATGGTTACTCAAAATGTTAAAAACAGAATTATCTTATGACCCAGCAATTCCATTCTTAGGCATATATCCAAAAGAACTGAAAGCAGGAACTTAAGACTTATGTGCACCAATGTTCACTGCAGCATTATTCACAATCAGCAAAAGGTGGAAACAACCCAAGTATCCATCAACAGAAAAACGGATAGATAAAATGTGGTATATACATACCAAACCAAAGCCAAACCCATTGCCATTCTGACTCATAGCGACCAAGTAAGGACAGCGTACAACTGCCCCATAGGGTTTCCGAGGCTGTAAATCCTTACGGAAGCAGACTGCCACATCTTTCTTCCACAGAGCGGCTGGTAGGTTCAAACAGCTGATTAGCACCCAAGCACTTTAACTACTGCACCACCAGGGCTCCTCTTACATACATACAATGGAGGATTATTTAGCCCTAAAGAGAAGTGAAGTTCTGATACATGCTACCACATGAATCAACCTTGAAAACATAATGCTAAGTGAAATAAGCCAGTCACAAAAGGACAAATATTATTCTACTTATATGAGGTACCTAGAATAAGCAAATTCATAGAAAGTAGAATAAAGGTTACCAAGGGCTGGGAGAGGAGTTAATGAGAAGTTGTTAATGGGTACAGAGTTTCCATAGGCATGATATAAAAAGATCTGGAAATAGACAGTAGTGATGGTTACACAACATTGTGAATGTATTTAATGCCACTGAATTGTACACCCAAAAATGGTTAAAATAGTAAGTAAATGTTATGGTATGTATAGTATTTGACCACAAAAAAAAAAAAAAAAAAAAGCCATGCATCAAGGCAAAACCCACAGAAGCCTCAATATTTACATGTGTTTAAGGCAGAATTTTTAAATTTTCCATTGCATGTAAATACAAAGAGTAGGTTCATATACAGTATAGCCATTACCTTTATGCTTGGGTCTAGACTTAAGAAAGGTTCTAAAATAATAGGTTCTAAGGATTAAGGACCGACAGAACTGAATTCTAGATGTGAAACATCTATCCTTAGCATTTCAAATCTTTTTAAACAAAAGTTGATGATTCTGAAAAACATAAGAATTATCTGGGTTCTTAGAGCTGCAACTCCACCTTGAACTGCTAGGTAACATTTTCCTTTTGGATCCCCGGTAAGCATCTTCCATCTGTTTCTCTAGTTCTCTTATTTTCCACATATCTGATTCTTCCTGAATCTGGATTTAAAAAAAAAAAAAAGGGAGGGAGTGAATAGGAGAAAATAAAAATAAGTTACTAAAAGTAACACTTTACATCATAGAAGAGTAACTGAAAATAAAGTCTGCACTAATTATTGCATTACAACTACGTTATGATCAGAGACGAGAGAAACAAATTCTGGTTCTCTACAGAGTGGTTAAGCAATCAGACCCAGTAAATTCCAAATGCTTAGGATTCTGCAACAATAGAACTTTTTTAACCCCTGCATATATGCACTTATCACTTACCAATTATGCGCTTGAGCTGTAATTAGGAAATGATCATTTCATATGTTTCTAAGATGCTTTATGATGTTAATTACATCATCTCAATTGAACCTTTAACTTACAAGGGAAGCAAAGCAGATACCATTATTAGTTTACTGAAAAGAAACAAAAGCTCAAAGATAATATACGATTTGACAAAGTAAAAAAACTAGTAATGACATGCCTTTAAACTTTCTAGGCTAAGTCACTTTTCACAATATTATACTTCCTGTCAAAAGTAAAGTAAAACAACAAGGTATGCAGGGATAATTCAACATTAGAAAAACAATGTAATCCATCCAATAAACCAAAGACAAGAACCACGTGATCTTATCAATCGATGCAGAAAAGGCATTAGACAAAGTCCAACACCCATTCATGATAAAAACTCTCAACAAAATAGGAACGGAAAGGAAATTCCTCAATATAATTAAGGGCATTTATACAAAGCCAACAGCCAACATCATCCTAAACGGAGAGACTTTGAAAGCATTCCCCTAGAGAACGGGAACCAGACAAGGATGCCCTCTATCACCACTCTTATTCAGCACTGTGCTGGAGGTCCCAGCCAGAGCAATTAGGCTAGAAAAAGAAATAAAGGCATCCAAATTGGTAGGCAAGAAGTCAAAGTATCTCTATTTGCAGATGACATGATCTTATACACAGAAAACCTCAAAGAATCCACAAGAAAATACTGGAACTAATACAAGATTTCAGCAAAGTTTCAGGATACAAGATAAAAATACAAAAATCAGTTGGATTCCTTTACACCAACAAAGAGAACCTCGAAGAGGAAATCACCAAATCAATACCATTTACAGCGGCCCCCAAGAAGATAAAATACCTACGAATAAATCTAACCAGAGACGTAAAAGATCTACACAATGAAAACTACAAGACACTACTGCAAGAAACCAAAAGAGACCTGCATAAGTGGAAAAACATACCTTGCTCATGGATAGGTAGCCTCAACATTGTGAAAATGTCAATTCTACCCAAAGCAATCTACAGATACAATGCAATCCTGATCCAAATTCCACCAGCATTTTTAAATGAGACGGAGAAACAAATCACCAATTTTATATGGAAAGGGAAGAGGCCCCGAATAAATAAAGCATTACTCAAGAAGAAGAACAAAGTGGGAGGTCTCACACTACCTGATTTTAGAACCTATTATACCACCACGGTAGTCAAAACAGCCTGGTACTGGTACAACAGATACACGGACCAATGGAACAGAATTGAGAATCCAGACATAAATTCATCCACCTACAAGCAGCTGATATTTAACAAAGGCCCAAAGCCTGTTAACTGGGGAAAAGACAGTCTCTTTAACAAATGGTGCTGGCATAACTGGATATCCATCTGAAAAAACTGAAACAAGACCCATACCTCACACCATGCACAAAAACTAACTCAAAATGGATCAAAGACTTAAATAT
>NW_004444030.1:7934694-7943921 GCF_000243295.1 Trichechus manatus latirostris | reverse complement strand
TATCCATCTGAAAAAACTGAAACAAGACCCATACCTCACACCATGCACAAAAACTAACTCAAAATGGATCAAAGACTTAAATATAAAATCGAAAATGATAAAGATCATGGAAGAAAATCAACCACTTATGCTCATCAAAAGACTTCACCAAAAGAGTCAAAAGACAACCTACAGACTGCGAAAGAATTTTTGGCTACAACAAATCTGATCAGTGTCTAATGTCTAAAACCTACAAGATACTGCAAAACCTCAACAACAAAAAGACAAATAACCCAATTAAAAAATGGGCAAAGGATATGAACAGGCACTTCACCAAAGAACATATTCAGGCGACTAACTGACACATGAAGAAATGCTCAGCATCATTAGCCATCAGAGAAATGCAGATCAAAACTACAATGAGATATCATCTCACCCCAACAAGGCTAGCATTAATCCAAAAAACACAAAAATTATAAATGCTGGAGAGGTTGTGGAGAGACTGGAACACTTATACACTGTTGGTGGGAATGTAAAATGGTACAACCACTTTGGAAATCGATTTGGCGCTTCCTTATAAAGCTAGAAACAGAAGTACCATACAATCCAGCTATCCTGCTCCTTGGAATATATCCTAGAGAAATAAGAGCCATCACACAAATAGATACATGCACACCCGTGTTCATTGCAGCACTGTCACAATAGCAAAAAGATGGAAACAACCTAGACACCCATCAACAGAAGAACGGATAAACAAATTATGGTATATCCACACAAATCTACGCAACACTGAAGAACAATGAAGCCATGAAATATAACATGGAGGAAGCTGGAGGTCATTATGCTGAGTGAATTTAGCAGTCACAGAAGGACAAATATTGTATAAGAATACTATTATAAGAACTCAAGAAAAGGTTTAAACACAGAAAAAAACATTCTTTGATGGTTACGAGGGTGGTGAGGGAGGGTGAGGGTTACTTACTAACTAGATAGTAGATAAGAATTATCTTAGGTAAAGGGAAGGACAGCACACACTACAAGGAAAGTCAGCACAACTGGACTAAACAAAAGCTAAGAAGTTTCCTGAATACAATCAAACACTTTGAGAGACAAAATAGCAGGGGTAGGGGTCTGGGGACCATGCTTTCAGGGGACATCTAGGTCAACTGGCATAACAAAGTTTATTAAGAAAATGTTCTGCGCCCTATTTCGATGAGTGGCATCTGGGGTCTTAAAAGCTTGCAAGCGGCCATCTAAGATGCATCAATTGGTCCCAACCACCTGGAGTAAAGGAGAATGAAGAACACCAAAGACACAAGGAAAATATTAGCCCAAGAGACAGAAAGGGCCACATACACCAGAGACTTCATCAGCCTGAGACCAGAAGAACTAGATCGTGCCCGGCTACCACCAATGACCACCCTGACAGGGAACACAACAGGGAGTCCCGGATAGAACTGGAGAAAGGTGGCGTGCAGAACTCAAATTCTAGTAAGAAGACCAGACTTAATGGTCTCACTGAGACTCAAGGAACCCAGAAATCATGGCTCCTGGATTCTCTATCAGCTCAGAAATAAAACAATTTCTGAGAACTCCTGAGACAGGGATTGGACTGGACTGCGGGACATAAAGTGATACTCGTGAGGAGCATGTCTCTTAGCTGAAGTAGATACCAGAGACTAAATGGGCAGCTTCTGTCTGGAGGTGAGACGGGAAGGAAGAGAGGATTAGGAGCTGGCAGAATGGACATGGGGAATCAGGGGTGGAAAGGAGCATGCTGTCGCAGTATGGGGAGAGCGCTTAGGGTCACATAACAATGTATGTACAAATTTCTGTATGGGAGACTAACTTGAAATGTAAACTTCATTTAAACTACAACAATAAAAAAAAAATTTAAAAAAAAGTAAAGTAAAACAAAATAAACAAACAGTATGGTTGCTGGAGAACTTCTTGAAAAGCAGACTACAATTGCCCAAAGAAAAAGAATACATTTCAATTCTAGGCCCTCCTGCAAATTTTGTAAAATCTGTGGTAAATCTTTCTTAGCCACCCACTTTCAAATCTAAGCTCACCATATAACCAGGGGCAGTTAACAAAACTGTAGACTCTGCTTGAGTAACAGTTATACTCTCATTCACAAAGTATCAGGTAATATGATAGTAATACATTTACAATTAAACCAAGAGTCATACAGTTCACTGAAGAAAACCCAGCAAGGATCCTTGGCCCTAGGTGACCTCACTACTCTCATGATCTCTAACATCTACCTGTTGTTATTGTTTGGTGCCGTACAGCTGATTTCAACTCATAAAGACCCCGTATGACAGGGTAGAACTACCTCATACAGTTTCTTGGCTGTAATCTTTACAGAAGTAGATTGCCAGGTCTTTCTCCTACAGAGCCACTATCTATATATCAATAATTCCCAAACCATTATGTCCAGTCTCAACTTTTCTCCTTTCCTGTATGTCTGAATTTCCAATTGTTTGGACATCCTATAAGCACCTCACAATTAATTGAACTAACCAAACTAATTACCTTTCCCATGAGATCTGTCCCTTTTCTTTTGTTGTCTATCTCAATTAATGGTATCATCATCATCCACCCAGTCACACAAGCTGGTTATATCTGATTCTATTCTTATCACTATTATCCAATCAGTCACCAAGTTCTTTGGATTCTGTATCCTAATTCCTGTTCTTCATCCCTACGGTCACTGTTTTCATTCAAACCCTCATCATCTCTCACCTGGAACACTGCAGTTGCCTCCCAATTGATCTATCCCCTACCCAGGTGATAAATTATTTTTCTAAAATACAAATACGATCAAGTGATACTCCTACTTAAAAACATTTGATGGCTTTTTTACTGCCTACCAGAAAAAGTCTAATCTCCTAATCATCACACAGAAGTCTCTAAACACTATGACTCTAACTTACCACTCAGACCTCATCTTCTGCCACTACCCCCTACATTCCCTATTTTCCAGATGCACGCAATTTTTTGCCATGCCCCAAATGTTTTATCTTCTTTCTTGTGGCCATGTTAGTACATGATGTTCCCTCTATCCAGGATGACCTTTTACACATGGTAAGCTTGTACCATTCATTGAGACCCAGTTCAAATACCAGCAGCTCAAATGCCATCCCTCTGTAAAATCTTTTCTAATTCCCTAAGGCAGATTTCATTATTCCCTCCTCAGTGCTCTAAAGCATTTTGTATATGCCTCTATTACAGTACTTATCAAACTATTGTAATTACCTATTCTATTCACCTTTATATCTCCCAACAGTGCCTAAATACTGTCTGACACATTGTATGCCCTTAATAAGTGTTGAGGAATGACTGAGTTCTAACTCCCACCTTATTATGAGCATCTGTATGCCGGATGACATTCCTCAGGAGGACTTTCCCCAGTGGAACCCGAGACATTCTTCAATCTGAAATGAATCAATAAGTAATATTTAATAATAATATTTTTCTTTATTACTTTATTTATTAAAATTTTATAAAGAAGCATGAGGTAAGGGAAAGATCACTGAAGTAGGAGTCGGAAGTCCTGAGGAATAGTTTTTCCTTCACCATTAAAAAGGGAAAATGCCTGACCACATTAATGTGAGGATGAAAGGAGATTGTTAAAATTCTTTGAAACTGCACAAGATTGCACAAAATTAAGTACTTTCATGAGCACCATTTCATTTAATCCTCACAATTCTGTTTTATTTGAGGCAAGCAACTTCATCCCTAAGTTCTTCCTTTAAAGTCAAGCTTGCCCCAGGCCACAAAGTCACAGGCAAACAAGGTAAATCAATGCACAGATAGAAAACAACTCTCGAATCAGAAAATTAGTTTGCGATGAAGTAAATACCCAGATTTGAGAGTGTCAGTGACCGCAAATGTCAACCGTAACAAAAACGCCTAAAAACATTACATGCAGAGATAACCTAAATTTCTCTATTCGGGAGAATTTTATTTCCTATTTTATAAAGAAGCCTCCAAAAACTAGTTGACAAGGATATTCACGTACGTAGCTAACAGGGGCTTTGAGCAACCACCCCACCGCTCACTCACCCCTCGATCCTGAGGAAATCAGGCATCTTGTTAGTGGGAGACGAAGAACCACTCCATTACAAGATCTCCTCCGACCCAGGAAGCCAAGGAGTCAGGGCTAAAAGGCAGCTCTGGAGTTTCACCCGAGTCCTTCGTGAAAACGCAGCCTTCCCACCGGTTATTCTGCCCTCACCCGTGGCCCAGGCCACGGCTGCCTTTCCCCCCAGCCCAGACCGAAGGGCAAATCTCCCTCCTGGACTGAGGCCAGAGGCTGCGCCGGCGCAGAATCCGGAAGGCCCCGTTGGCTGGTGCATTCCCCGCTCAAGCTCCGTTGGGATGGACCCCAGGGGTTGGGTTTCGCTCCCCAGAACGGATGGGGGCGCTTTGGACGGGCACGGCCTTTAGCCTGAGCCCTAGGCAGTATCTAGGATGTCTGAAGGGAGGTTTCAGGTCTGCGAGTGGAAGACAGAAAACAACCCCATCTTTGTCACCGGGATCCCTGCCCCTCTGCGGCCTTGGAGTTCCTGGTAACCTTCCCTCCAAACGCCCTCCCCACACAAACACACACAAACACACCCATACCGTGCGCCGCAGCCTCGCGTGGTGGGGGTGGGGGGAGGAAGCGATCTAAGAGGAAAAGGAGTAGGCGTCCCTTTCAGGCCGGAAGTCGTGCTCCTGAGTAATTCTTCCCAACATCGGGAGACCCAGAATCTGCCCCAGGGAGGATTTCCAAGACGCCCCAGAGATCGATGGGTGCAGAACGGAGGCAGGCGCTTTCCTGGAAAATAAGTGGGTCTGGCCGAGCTGAAAAGCAAGCCCAGCACTGGAATTGGATGTGAAGAGAACTTCTGCCTGGAGCTTCCCGGACCCAATTAAGCGTTGCACTCAGTCGTTACTCGGGTAACTGGCGTCGCGGTTTGTGAAGGAACCAAGAGGGCAGGTGGGTTCGTTGGTATCTGGAGTAACTGCCCATTAGTTAAATTTCGTATTTAGCCTAACCCTAATACATTATTCTAAGAATCCAAATATCCCCTTTTCCTCATTGGGTGGATAATGTGGAACACCTCTCCAGTGGGATATTATTATTATTACTCTCGTGTGGTGTTTACCAAGTGTTCCAGTCTCATTGTTTATATTAATTTACTTAATCCTCACAATTACCCTATGAGATAGATGTTATAGTTTTCGTTTTCAGGAGAATAAACTGAGGCACATATATAAGTTAATTGTTCAAGGTCACATAGCTAGTAAGTGATAGAACTAAGATTAGAAGCTAGGTATTCTGGCTCCAAAGTCCCGGCTGTCAACTATTAAAATTGAGGAAATCTCATATGAACTTCACACAGCACACAGCTTGGCAATTTCAGGAGTGGGGAGGACTCAATCGGCCAATACCCAAGGTTTGGAACAAGAAGACCACCAGGAAACTAGGCTGAAAATGACTACTCTGCCCTGTATGTAGTTGAGGTTCTAGGAAGAAGTAAGGCCTTGTTTGAGAGGAGAACTTGAGAACTTAGGAAGAGGTGCTAGATAATCAGAGAATAAAGACAAGATGCAATGGTGCTAATCTACAGTCTTTGAGACAACGGTGTTAAGACCTCACCAAAACAATCCTTACCAGTTCCTTCTCCCTAAGAAGAAATGAATCAATAGCCTCAAACTTTTTCCCCATTTAAGTCTTGTCTTTTCATAGGTTTAAGAGGCCCATTCACCATCATTAATCATGGAAGCATCCTCAAAGGATCTTCTCATTCAAGTTACTCAATTCTGGAACCTCCTAGATGATCTGGCTGAAAGTGACCCTGAGCGCTATGAGAATTTCATTCAACAGCAGCTGAAAGAAGGGAAAGAGCTCTGGGCTGCCCCAGAACCACAATTCTGTCTACAGACCAGGATCCTGGTGTGTAGAGTTGGTGCCAGGGATGGGGAGGTCCTAAATGAAATGCTCCTAGAATTACCAGAGAATAGCTTACTCTTAGGTATTGCTACTTTAACACAAAACTTGAGGAAAACTGTCATTCTAAATAGAAAATGAAAAGTAGTGTAGAAGATTATGTTGAAGGAGTAAATGTGGGAAACTCATACTTAATATATTTTGTTGTTGTCAGGTGCTGTCGAGTTTGTTCTGACTCATAGCAACCCTGTGCACAACAGAAGGAAACACTGCCTGGTCCTGTGCCATCCTCACAGTTGTTGCTATGCTTGAGCCCATTCTTGCAGCCGCCATATCAGTCCATCTCGTTGAGGGTCTTCCTGCTTTCACTGACCCTCCACTTTACCAAGCATGATGTCCTTCTCCAGGGACTGATCCCTCCTGACAACGCATCCAAAGTATGTAAGACGTAGTCTCACCATCCTTGCTTCTAAGGAGCATTCTGGTTGTACTTCTTCCAAGACAGATTTGTTCTTTCTTTTGGCAGTCCATGGTATATTCAATATTCTTCGCCAACACCACAACTCAAAGATGTCAATTCTTCTTCGGTCTTCCTTATTCATTGTCCAGCTTTTGCATGCATATGACGTGATTGAAAACACCATGGCTTGGGTCAGGTGCACCTTAGTCCTCAAGGTGACATCTTTGCTTTTTAACACTTTAAAGAGATCTCTTGCAGTTGATTTGCCCAATGCAATGCGTCCTTTGATTTCTTGACTGCTGTTTCCATGGGTGTTGATTGTGGATCCAAGTAAAATGAAATCCTTGACAACCTCAGTCTTTTCTCCATTTATTATGATGTTGCTTATTGGAGTAGTTGTGAGGATTTTTGTTTTCTTTATGTTGAGCTGTAATCCATACTGAAGGCTGTGGTCTTCGATCTTCATAAGTAAGTGCTTCAAGTCCTCTTCCCTTTCAGCAAGCAAGGTTGTGTCATCTGCATAATGCAGGTTGTTAATGAGTCTTCCTCCAATCCTGATGCCCTGTTCCTCTTCATATAATCCAGCTTCTCGGATTATTTGTTCAGCATACAGATGGAATAGGTATGGTGAAAGGATACAACCCTGACGCACACCTTTCCTGACTTTAAACCATGTAGTATCCTCTTGTTCTGTTCAAACGACTGCCTCTTGATGCATGTCCAGATTCCTCATGCACACAATTAAGTGTCCTGGAATTCCCATTCTCCAAAATGTTATCCATAATTTGTTATGATCCACGTAGTCGAATGCCTTAGCATGGTCAGTAAAACACAGGTAAACATCTTTCTCGTATTCTCTGCTCTCAGCCAGGATCCATCTGACATCAGCAATGATATCCCTGGCTCCACGTCCCCTTCTAAATCCAGCTTGAATTTCTGGCAGTTCCCTGTCGATATATTGCTGCAGGAGTTTTTGAATGATCTTCAGCAAAATTTTGCTTACATGTGATATTAATGATATTCGATAATTTCCACATTCAGTTGGATCACCTTTCTTGGGAATAGGCATAAATATGGATCTCTTCCTATCGGTTGGCCAGGTAGCTGTCTTCCAAATTTCTTGGCATAGAGGAGTGAGCACTTCTGGCGCTGCATCCATTTGTTGAAACATCTTAATTGGTATTCTGTCAATTCCCGGAGCCTTGTTTTCTGCCAGTGCCTTCAGTGCAGCTTGGATTTCTTCCTTCAGTACCATCGGATCCTGATCATATGTCACCTCCTGAAATGGTTGTACATCAACCAATTCTTTTTGGTATACTGACTCTGTGTATTCCTTCCATCTTCTTTTTTTTTTAAAATCATTGTGCTTTAAGTGAAAGTTTACAATTGCGGTTAGTCTGTCATACAAAAATTTTTACATACACTGTTTTGTGACCCTAGTTGCTTTCCCTATACTGTGACAGCATACTCTTCCTTTCCACCCCGGATTTCCCATGTCCATTCAACCAGCTCCTGACCCTCTCTGCCTTCTCATCTCGCTTCTGAGCAGGAACTGCCCGTTTAGTCTCATGTATCTACTTGGCTAAGATGCACACTCATCACAACTATCATTTTATGTCCCATAGTCCAGTCTAATCTTTGTCTGAAGAGTTGGCCTTGGGAATGGTTTTAGTTTTGGGCTAACAGAGATTCCAGGGGCCATGTCTTCCGGGGTCCCTCCAGTCTCAATCAAACCATTAAGTCTGGTCTTTTTACTAGAATTTGAGTTCTGCACCCCACTTTTCTCCTGCTCCGTCAGGGACTCTTTGTTGTATCCCTGTCAGGGCGGTCATTGTGGTAGCCGAGCACCATCTAGTTCTTCTGGTCTCAGGCTGATGAAGTCTCTGGTTTATGTCCTTCCATCTTCTTTTGATGGAATATATTTTAATATATTTTAGTGATCTCAAAATGAACCATTTTTTCTGCTAAAAGAAAAAGCAATGTAATGATTTAGTAGAGAATAATATAGTTGGAGCTTTTTCAAATAAAAACTTATTTGGTTTAGGAGGGTAAACTAAACCCATCACCGTCAAGTTGCTTCTGACTCATAGCGACCCTATAAAACAGGGTAGAACTGCCCTATAGGGTTTCCAAGGAGCAGCTGGTGGATTCGAAGTGCCGACCTTTTGGTTAGCAGCCGAGCTCTTAACCACTGCACCACCAGGGCTCCTTAGGAAGGTCAGGGGTGGTGAAATACGTGGTTAAGCAAATTCACCCAGAACAGCTGCTTAGCTTAATTCCTCCTCTTCCCTCCCCCTTCACTCCACTTTCTGAGTACAGCAACTGAATTCTTCGTGAAAAAACAGCAGCTTTGGAGAAATCAAATGGGAGGAGTAGAATTTATTAAAAACAGTTTAATAATTTTAAACTGTATTATACATAGAATGACTTATTTCGAGTCTAAAGTTCTCCCCTTCCAATGCTATGATGAGTTGTCTTTAGGATATTATTTAAAAATAAACTAGTTTTTGATATATGCAGAATTATTTGTTTTTCACAGATGATGACATTCTTTGATGCTTCTGAGGGTAGGGAGGGAGGGAGAGGGTTATTCAGTAACTAGATAGTAGACAAGAATGATCTTAGGTGAAGGGAAGCACAGCACGCACTACAGGGAAGTCAGCACAACTGGACTAAACCAAAGCTGAGAAGCTTCCTGAATACAAACCAAACACCTTGAGGGACAGAGTAGCAAGGGCGGGGGTCTCAGATCATGCTTTCAGGGGACATCTAGGTCAATTGGCATAACAAAGTTTATTAAGAAAATGTTCTGCATCCTACTTTGGTGAGTGGCGTCTGGGGTCT
>NW_004444030.1:7916764-7934594 GCF_000243295.1 Trichechus manatus latirostris | reverse complement strand
GAGAGTCCCTGACGGAGCAGGAGAAAGGTGGGGTGCAGGACTCAAATTCTAATAAAAAGACCAGACTTAATGGTCTGACTGAGACTGCAGGAACTCCAGAAAGCATGGCCCCTGGACTCTCTGTCAACCCAGAACTAAAACCATCCCGAGGCCAACTCTTCAGACAAAGATTAGACTGGACTATGGGACATAAAATGATAGTCGTGATGAGAGTGCTTCTTAGCTCAAGTAGATAGATGAGACTAAATGGGCAGCTCCTGTCTGGAGGTGAGATGAGAAGGCAGAGAGGGTCAGGAGCTGGTTGAATGGACGCGGAACATCCGGGGTAGACAGGAGGAGTGTGCCGTCACAGTATAGGGAGAGCAATTAGGGTCACATAGCAATGTATGTATAAATTTCTGTATGAGAGACTAACTTGAATTGTAAACTTTCAAAAGAAAAAATTTTTTTTTTTTAGAAACCAAGAGAAAAAACACTTTTCATCAACCTTTGCCAGTGGAAAAGGATCCCAGTTCCCCAATCAACCACTCATCCAGTACCAATAAGTCTTGGCAAGCCAGAAGATATTTCTGAGACATCAGGTACCTAGAATTATGAAAGAGACAGCAAATTTAAAATTTTTTATTGGTAGTAAGCATTGATCAGATTTTCTTGGTAAAAGACATTTCAAGTAAAATATTTTACTTGGTGATGAGATAGTTAATGACAAATTAGTATACCTTTATGCAGATTTGGAAACCCTGGTGGTGTAGTGGTTAAGTGCTATAGCTGCTTACCAAAAGGTCAGCAGTTCGAATCCATGAGGCGCCCCTTGGAAACTATGGGGCAGTTCTGCTCTGTTCTGTAGGGTCACTATGAGTCGGAATTGACTCAACGGCAACAGGTTTTGGTTTTATGCAAATTGAATACTTTTTTAAAAATTTTCTAACAATATGAGCTATTTTTAAGCATATAAAAATGCTAAGAAATGGACAAGTTGGAATTTTGTGTATGTAGCACCATTATTGCCTCTGAAAAAATACAGGGATGACATTTATATTTGGTCTTTATCAGGTTTACAGTTTAATACCTATTACCTGACAATAACATTTGTGAAACAAGGTAAAGTTGTCTTCATTTCACACCATCTGAATTACACATGCAGATGTTTACACAGTCATCGATGTTGCCTACAATCCTGATGTTCTCCAGGCAGCAGAAAAAGACCAGGTGAAAAAGGATCTGTTGATACGGATGGCTATGAAATGCATTGAGGAGCGACTCCAATCCACCCTCTCACAGTCCTACCATATTACAAAACTTACAATAAAAGGAAGCATTCAAAGGATGAAACAAAATCTGATGGGAATCCAGAATGACTCCACTGATTTAAGACAGAAAATGAGAAAGGGTATGTTGACGAATGTAAAAAGAAAATTAAACTTACTTAAGATTTTTGTATCCTGTGTACATTTTGCAAACTAGAAGTTTCGATTTTAAAAGATGAGAAACTTAAGATAGGAAAATATGAAGATTAGATACTGGAAATATTAGAATATCCTAAAAATTTTTCAAAATCCTGCAGACTTTTAAACCAAATTCTTTGGTTTAAGATTCTTTTGGCTTAAGATTCTCAAACTGTTATGGAGTACTGAGTTTCGGTTTATGATGATGAAAAAATCAGTGATTTTGGGTAGGGCTGCACAGCTGATTAATGTAGCTGCTGCCAATAAGTTGTACACCTGTAAAAAGTTGAATTAGCAAAAGTGTGTGATATATTTACAGTGACCAAAAAAAAGTAGCTGCTGAGGCTGCTTATGTACAACCGTATACCTCATGGGATTTCGTTTCTTGGTTTGGAGGTTTAGGGTAATGGTTTCATGGGACATGCCAGTTTATTGGCCTAATAATGTGTTTAGTGCTTCTGTTCTACCTCCTAGTTCAGCATGTAGTACCTGGGGTCTTAAAAGCTTGCAGGCAGCCATCCAAGGCACAACAATTGGTCTCTATTCTCCTGGAGCAAAAGAGAAAGAAGGAGAGTCAGGAATAGGATGAGAAAATGGAATGTGTGGCTAATTGCCTCCATGAAAATCTGCCTCCTTTGCCATGAGATCAGAACTGGATGGTGCCCAGCTACCATTACTGAACATTTTGATCAAAGATTTGATGGAAGAATCCTGATCAGAGGGGGAAAATGCAGAACAATTTCTAATTCTCATGGAATCCAGATTATCTGGAGTCATGGAGGCTGGATGAACCCCTGAAACTATTGCCTGAGATAATCTTTAAATCTTAAGGCAAAAATATACCCTGAAGTCTTCTTAAAACCAAACAATAGTTTAGCTTAACTAGTAAAGAATGTCTGCCTTGGGCATTGTGCTCATTTAAGATCTGGCCATATGGATCAGATTGACAACAGCAACTGGAAGGATTAGATAGGAAAGTTAGGGGGCAGTGAGTTTATGTTAAAAGGGGAAGAACAACTCAGAAAAGCAGGGTGAGAATGGTTGAACAACTCAAAGAATGTAATCAATGTCACTGAATTGTACATGTAGAAACTGTTAAATTGGTGTATGTTCCCTGTGTATATTCTCAACATCGATTAAAAAAAAAAAAACAAGATTCCCAAACTAACTTAGCTGCAGCTTTTTCTGTCATTTCAGCTAACATTACATATATTATAGCTCATAGCCTGATACTATTTTATGTCGATTGATTTTTGTGATTTATCTCCCCCTTTTTTTCTTTCCCTTCCTTATAAAGAACTCACCCTTGAACAGATAAGAAACAGTATTGTGAGCAGTCCAGATCACTTTCCTCAGCTTACATTGCCAAAGAATCAAGTTTCAGACAAAGCAGGATGTCTGATTGAGGAGATTTGCAGTACTGAGATCCAGGTGGAGATGAAGACCCCAACCTATGAATTAAAAATTGTGAAAGATGAGAATGAGAAGCCTCTGAAAATTGAATTGATAGTTGAATTACCGGGTATTGATTCAGTCTCTCTCTGTGACCTTAGTGTTTCTAAGGTAAGTTGAATACATACTATAAATTTCTGTCAACTTTCACTATATTATGCTCTAGTAACAAAAAACCAAACCCACTGCCATCTAGTCAGTTCTGACTCATGGTGACCTCATGTGTGACAGAGAACTGGTCCATAGGGTTTTCTTGGCTGTAATCTTTACAGTGGTAGATCATCAGGCCTTTCTTTTGTGGTGCCACTGGTGGGTTTGAACTGCTAACCTTTAGGTTAGTTGAGAACAAACCATTTGTGCCACCCAGGTACTTTTGTACATATATACCGCGTTTAAATTTTGATCACAGGTTTTTTTTCCCCCCAGTCAATGTCTGAATTCTTGAGAAAGGAGCCTGTAAAGAAGCAGAAACTATTTTCCCTAGTACCTTCTAGTAACAAACAACTCCAGAATCTCAGGGGCTTACAACAGTTTGCTCAGGTTACATGTCTACTACAGGTTTTTTTCTGTTCCATGAGTCTTATGTATTTCAAGATCCAGGTAAAGAAGCAATTCCCACTTGAGATATGCCATTCTCATGGCAGAGGGATAGTAGAAATGGCCAAACCGTGCAATGGATTCTAAAACTTCTGCTCAAACACAGCATATATCACTTTTACTCGCATTTCATTGGCCAAAGTAAGAAGTCACATAGCCAAGTCCTACATCAGTAAGGCTGGGAAGTATATTCCTCTCACAGCAAGTCATATGGCAGGGATGTTATTAATTCTCTTACAGAAGAGGAACCAACAGTTGGGAACAATACTATAATCTATCTCAGTCCACTCTGTTGGTCACAAATATTTGTGTCTTTTCCCAAGGAAAACACCTCCAATCCAGTATTAGACTCCAAAGTATAGGATTTTGCCATAGTGGTCTACACATTCTGCATCTCTTGAACCACAGACCTATGAATTACAAAGACAAGTAATCTACTCCCCAACCCCATCCACCATAAAATGTAGAATGGGGAGAGGACAACCATAATAAACAGTCTCAATTGAGTAATGGGAAAAAAATATGAGGCATACAGCTATTACTGGTGCACAGCAGTTCTGAAATCCTGGTAGGCAGACATTGCTACAGCCCCTGGAGGCAGGGGATATTCATGCTTTGGTTCCTGGACAAAGTTACTTGATTACTTAGCTACCCAGTTTCATTGTTCTCCATGATCTTCAGATTCATTTTGGAGGAGGTTTTTCCTTTTTCATTATCCACTTTGGTCACATCTGAATAGAACATTGGAGAATATGCTATCCTTAGGTACTGAGCAGCTTTCTCCGCCTGTTTCCTGCTCATACAATGTTGAGGTCCAAAGGCTGTCAATCAGATTCCTTTAGTCCAGGCTGGGATTATTTTATTGATTTGATTCAGTCATTGCTACACCCCAGAATTTTTTTTTAGACATGCCTGTTTTTCAAGACTTGCTTGTCTATTGTATCATTTTGGCCAAATGAAAGGATTTACTGAGGTCCACCTTAATCCATTCAGAGGTTTTAACAAAGGACATAAAGGCCTGTGATTTAGTCTCTGCCTCTAGGTTATTTTAATCAGCTTTTGTTGATCAAATAAGTTCTGAGTTTTATCTTTACCGGTTGAAAATACAAATTAGTTCAATTTTTAAGTCCTCAAGTCTTAGAATTTCTGGGCTCTGTGTTTTTTTATTTCCTTTCAATTCTAATTGAAAACAGGGTAATTCTAAGCTCATTTCGTTTTTTGTAGTACCTTGTTAAATGCAGCTAATAGAATAACTCATACTACCAACATTCTATTTTCCATTTATTTAAAGTCAGAAATTAATTAGGTGCATTATTTGCCTTCCAAATTATTGTGACAGTTTTACTAAGTGCTTTATCACTACATCAGTCACCACCTTTCCTGTCTCCAGTAAGTTTTCTTGCTGCTTGCCGGTCAGCCCCAAAGCCAATGCCACAAAATTTAGGACTTTTATTATGGTAACGCCCTATTTCTGGTGCCATATTAACTTTTGATGTACGGTGCAGCAATTAACAACCAACCTCAGAATGCTCACTGAAAGTCACAGAGCAATAAGTAGGATCCTCTTAGGAGAGAGGAATGAATTACTGGGAACAATAATCCAATCTAACACAAAATTTAACCAGGGAATACTTTTCCATTTTCATCTTTTAAAATCTCTCTTGGTTTATTCTTAGGATGATGTATTGATCGAGGTCTCTGAAAAGTACAGATTACATCTGAATCTTCCAGAATCTGTTGATACTGAAATGACTACAGCAAAATTTATCAAAGAAAAAGCTACATTAATCATCACAATGCCATTGGTGTAAAATAAGACTGTCGTGTATTTCAGGTTTTCAGTGCTAAGGTCATGTGCATTATAGTTCCTCCATTATAGGTGAAGAGGTAGTGGTTTATCTTAAAAGCTAATTTTATATTTCCTAAGAATTCTTTTTGAAATGAGATTTTTCTCTTCAGCTGTTGTTTTTATCTATTCTTTTTACTCTTTCTCAAGTAGACTTGGCATCAACTGAAACTCCTAAGTATGATATTGCCATAATGTACTTGTTTTGAAGATATTTGTAGTGGTCTGTATAACTTAAATATCATTTGAAAAATACAATTTGTTTTTAAGTAATATGAGAAGACTCTGGATTTACTGTTGAAAAGATTCTTTTTTGAAATCTCTAGTAAGTCTTTGCATCAGGAAAAAAAATCCCAGGCTATGCAAGAAGTTTTTTATTATCAAAATGGGGTGTAACATTGAAAGTTTTCTCACGCAATAAAAATACAGGCCAATGTATAATTATTCAGTGTTTCTATGAACCTGTATACTTCTATAAAACAGCTCTGCCAGGAGTCCAAGATACCCAGCTAGAGATTTTATCAGATACAGACTTGTCTGCAGATTGGACTACAAAGACCAATTAACAGCAATTGGCTGTTATTGCACGTAAGATGCAAAATATATCCATCTCTAATTTGAGAAAAAGGAGTTGATTTGGGGATCACCTCCTAAGAAAATGAGCACAAGTACAAAAGTGACATACTTTTCAACTCCCGTTTATCTCTTCTAAGTTGTCAAATGGATGTTCAGAACGAGGTACCAACCTTCCAACTCACATCCTAAGAAAACAACACACACATTAAACTTCAAGCATCTGTCAGTCATCTCTTCTAGATACAAAACAGCTCCCTTGTAATTACTAGTTTCTAATTCAACATAAGATTTTTTTAAAAGTCCTTATTAATTTTAAAACTATTTTAAACTTTAGAAACTAATATGTGTGTATCTTAGGCTGGGTTCTCCAGAGGAACAAAACTAGTGAAGCATATATATAGATTTATTTCAAGGTGATGGCTCACAAAGTTGTGGAGGCTTTCAAGTCCCAAATTCATGGGTCAGGTGTCAGGCTAGAGGTTTCTCACTCAAGTGGTTGCAGGGGCTGACAAACCCAAAACCCCAAAATCAGCAGGTCAGGCAGGCTGCTAGCTCACATCTCAAGAACTGGAAGAGGATGATGAGTCGGATGCAGGTTTACAAGAGGGCAAGCTTTGCCAGAACGTCCATATATACTGGATCTAGGCCACACCCCCAAAGAAACTCTCCTTTCAACTGATTGGCTGCTAACATCAGATCACAAAATGGATTACATAATATCTGCCAAACCACTGAGAATCATGGCCTAGCCAAGTTGACATATAACCTTAACCATCACAATGTGTAATAGATATAAAGTACATGACATTTAAAATCAAATATAATTTTCTTAAACCTGGCCTGGATTTGAATTCTATTAGGATAATTTACCTTCTGGAAATTTTGTAGCTCTGTATCATGTCCTAAAATGTTTAACAAAGTCATTAGAGTCTCCTTGTTGTTGTTAGTTGCCATCAAGTTGATTCCAACTCCTGGCAACCCTATGTGTGCAGAGTAGAACTGCTCCATAGGGTTTTCAAGGTTCTGACCTCTCAGAAGCAGATCACCAGGACTTTGTTCGGAGTAACCTCTGGGTGGGTTCAAACCACCAACCTTTCAGTAGTCGAGCTCTTAGACCATTTGAACCACCCAGGCTCTGGTATCCTTAAACCCACCCACCCCACCACACCCAAAAAAAATCACTGCCATCAATTCCAACTCATGGTGCCCCTATAGGACAGAGTAGAACTGCCCCTTAGGGTTTCCAAGGCTGTAAATCTTTATGGAAGCAGACTGCCACATCTTTTGCCCACGGAGCAGTTGGTGGGTTTGAACCGCTGACCTTTTGGTTAGCAGCCGAGTGCTTTAACCATTCTGCCTCCAGGGCTCCTTATGGTCTCCTCACTGCCTCCCCAACAAAAAAAAACTTGGAATGGTTTCACCCCATCTTTCCTGTAAAATCATGCCCAAATATATCTCCTAAAAACCTCCCTACCTATCCATGGAACTGATGGAACCTCTAGTCTTTCACTCTCAGCACTTACATGTTACTCGGGTTACTATCTCCCTGTTTGTATACTTATTAATAAAACACATATCAAGACCTAACATGCTTAATGTTAAAATTTTCATTTTTAGTTGCCGTTACATTCTAGTAACTTTCCAAAATATTTTCACTGACATTACTTCAGTGGATTTTATATTCATAAAAACATCTCTCACTTCCCCTCCCTGCAAAAGGCCAAACTTTGCCCAGGAATGGTCCTAATAATGAAATGTGGACTGATTTGAATTTTATAATTTTTTTCTCAACATTAGAAATCAATTCAGATAGACATAAATAGTATCCTTGATTTAGAGACTGGCTATTTCTACAGTTGGGTTTAAAGCAATTATCACCAGTGACTGTGATTTTCCTATGTATTCTAGGACTGATATATTACCAGGTGAGGGTTACTCCTTTGCAATCATTCCTGCCATCTCTACCATGTTGGTCAGTTCCTGCTGTAGACCATGCTTTGGGTCCCTAATGACACACTTATAAAACTTAGAACTGGAGTAAAACATCTAACAGAGCCAGACCACACTTTCATCTTGCTAATATATGTGCCATACTCCAACATGAGATGCTTCAGGTAACTCCTTGAGATTTAACAGTTAAGATTACATCTTCATAAACTCAGTCTTTTACCAACTCTATAAACTCAAAAATTATCTGTATTAAGTCTCTATTAAGAGCTTACAAGTACATAGCTGTCCCTGCATCTTAATCATTTAATGTGCAAAACAATTTCCAACAGATCAAAAATTACACCAGACATGTTGAAAACATATAGTTTCTAATTTGAACCCAAAACACTATTTCTAGCCTTTTCTCTTTCAGTCCTGGAAATAGAAATACCTGGGTTTAGATTACAGCTCAGATTTTTAACTCAGAACAATTTTTTATTAAAAGGTTATTGTTTTTATTTTTCTTTCAAGGGAACAATAGAGCCATAAGCATAAGCAAAGAATGAATTTTCATATCTTTGAACCAGATTTGGCTCATAAGGATGATGGTCCCTTGTGATAAGCTTGATCCTTCTATATAATCTTCAGTTCAAGCCAAAATTACTAATTACTGAAAAATCAGATTAATGTATTATTTTCATAATAATACAACAAGGTGAATATTTGTGGAATATATGGAGTGTCACTTGTGTACCATGTAATAATGAACATTTAGAAATAGATTCAACACTGAAAGAATAAATTTTAGGGTTAGCTTCATGTATTACATATACAAGGAAGCACTGGTCAGATTTATTTTAATATTTATGAACAATCCCAAACATTTATTAAAACTCATCAATTCAATAGAAAGTCGAATTGTGATGTTTCCAGTTAATTTTTATTATCTTGAATATTATCTCCTTCGTCCTCACAAAGGAAAGGTAAATCATAACAAAATGGGAAGAAGTAAGCTATTAAGATAACCAAAACCAAACCCACTGCCGTCAATTCCAACTCAGCAACCCTGTAGGGCAGAGTAGAACTGCCCCATAGGGTTTCCAAGGCTGTAATCTTTATGAAAGCAGACTGTCACATCTTTCTCCTGCAGAGCAGCTGGTGGGTTCCAACCACCAACCTTTCGGTTAGCAGATGAGCGCTTAACCATTGCGCCACCAGGGCTCCTTTAAGATAAAGTAGCAACCTAAATACTTTTTTCTCTCCAATGGGATTTAAGGCTTTCTTATTTTACACGAGACAACCATTGGGTGGAAAGACACAGAACACTTTATGTACATATTTAACATTTTCTACTTCATCGAAGTAGAACTGACCACTTTGGGGCATTATCTTTCAGCCCTATTTACTAATACATTTCTACCCTTCTTCTTTTCAGGTAGGACTTAGTGACAAATGATTTTGGCACATATCCAACTCTAGTAACCAGATTTTACATATGTACACTTATTCCATAGTTAGTTATTCAATATAGCTTCCCATATTTCCTTGAGTAAAGGATTGTGATAATTAGGCTCATTTGCAATAACCACCAGTTAGTAAGGATTCTACTTTCATAATTTCTTTCTGTTAAGTTCTATAAACATATTATTGTATTTGGAGGTAATTACAGATTCTGATCTCAGAATTATACATTTGTTTAAATAAATACCCACACAAATTTTCATTTATACCAAGTAGTTGTTTATATCTTTATAATTTCAGTTCAAAATGGGAAAACAACCATTTAAGGATTCATAGAAAAAATGAGCAAAGAACAGTTTGGTTGGGATGTCTAAGAAAATGTTGACTTTGGATATTTTACTTATTTTCCTTAAAGTTCTCTACCCCACCACCACCCCCAACCCCCCCATTCATGCTAAACCAAGATCATATAACTGAAAATTTTACATTGGGCTTAAATTCCAAAGTCAAGCTTCAATTCAAACACTTTCTCCAAGAGAACTAATTTTCCTGACCCCTTCTCTCCCTCTTAAGTCCAAGCACAACATTTTAGGAAATTAAATTTTATAAATTCAAGATTTTATCCAAGTTACTTTTATGTACTTGTCTCAACAGGGAACCACAATTCTGCCTTTACTACGTTTCTTAGTGGACATACTTATCACCAAAGAGCTAGGCCATATGTTCCTTCACTAGGAGCCCCTGGCTTAAAATCTGGTATTTAATTACTGAATGTGCACAGTATTTGAGTGTAATTGGCATTAGAAAAATTCAGTAATGCCCATTACAAATAACTTATCTGGACAGACTCAATAACAAAAATAACTGGTTAACTTTAAAATAAAAATAACCACCTGCTCAATAACATAAATATCTTGGTAAGAATGAACCAATGTGACCTAGGAGAGTCTAGAAATTTTGGGGTTAATTATAACAACATGGTGATAGGTTTCTCAAGGTACTTTCTAAACTCAGCAAGCCACTGAGCTCCAACTGCTCCATCCACAACTCGATGGTCACAACTGAGTGTAACAGACATCATGCTAGCCACATCAAATCTAGAAAAAGATAAAAACATAAACATTATTAGGTACTCTGAAAGCGATCACTAGAATTTAGCCAGTAACCAGCCCAAAGCTGACTCCTACTCTATAATCCAAACAGGTAACATTACTTTCCACCTACTCTTTACATCCCCTACTTCAATAGCTCAAATTAACAGCTTGAAGAAACAGACAAAACAGCCATCTGGAGCATGGATCAGCAACTGCAGCCCATGGGCTAAAGTGGACCTCCACCTGTTTTTATAAATAAAGGCTTACTGGAATTCAGCCATGTCCATTCATTTATGTATTATCTATACCTGCTTTCATGCTACAATGGCAAGTTAGGTATTTGCAACAGAGAAATTAGGCCCACAAAGCCTAAAATATTTACTGTCTGGCTCTTTAAGAAAAAGTGTGTTGACCTCTGATCTAGAGTAAATAAGGCTTCCATTCTCAAATAGGATTTACTGCATTTAGTAAAATGTGAAAAGCAGCTATCCTGAGGAACTTCAGTCTATACTTATGGCTGATTCTACCTGAAAATCCAATATACCATACCAAATGACTATCTGTAAAATTAAGACTCAAAAACAGGTATAACGTAATAAAAATAAGCTTACAACCCCCGTCCCATTTTGGCACTTACCCTTTCTCATTATCTGCTGGAACCAGTCTATCTTCTGAAGCACCAATTGCCAAAATACACGATTGAGGTGGGTTAATAATAGCAGAGAAATTCTTAATTCCAAACATTCCTAAATTGGAGATTGTGAAAGTACCCCCCTATAGGAAAAAAGATTAAAAAAAAAAAAAGATCAAATTAATTGCTTATCAACATAAATCAGAAAAAAATTACAAACGTTACTCAATTTTTCTTTATTTTCAGGACCTTGTGTCAGTGAGAATACATGGCAGAATCAAAAGGTAGAAAATCCAAAAAAACATTATGTGGACCTTAACAATAACATCATTCTTTATATATATATTTTTTTTTTCTATTGTACTTTAGATGAAGGTTTACAGAACAAATAGTTTCTCATTAAACAGTCAGTACACATACTGTTTTATGACATTGGTTAACAACCCCACAACATATCAACACTCTCCCTTCTCAACCTTAGAGAACCTGTTTTTTTTTGGTGAAAATATACATAGCCAAAGTTACACCATTTCAAAAGTTTCTACATGTACAATTCAGTGACATCGATTACATTTTTCCAGTTGTGCTGCTACTCTCACTATCCTTTTCCAAATTATTCCATCACCATTATCTTCAACTCACTGCCCCAGGCTTCCCATCAAACTTTTTGAGTTGCTGTTGTCAATTTGATCTCACATAGATAATTCTTCTTTTTTTTTTTTGTATCTTAGATGAAGGTTTGCAGAACAAATAGTTTCTCATTAAACAGTTAGTACACATATTGCCCTATGACAATGGTTAACAACCCTACAACGTATCAACACTGTCCCTTCTCAACCTTGCGTTCCCTATCACAAGCTTTCTTGTCCCCTCCTGCCTACTAGTCCTTGTCCCTGGACTGCTGTGCCTCATTAGTCCTGTTTTGTTTTATAAGGGTGTCCAATCCCCGGCTGAATGCTGAACTTCGGGAGTGACTTCACCACTGAGCTAAAAGGGTGTCCGGGGGCCATACTCTCGGGGTTTCTCCAGTCAGACCAGTAAATTTGGTCTTTTTTTTTGTGAGTTAGAATTTTGTTCTACATCCTTTTCCAGCTGTCCAGGACCCTCTATTGTGATCCCGGTCAGAGCAGTCAGTGGTGGTAGCCAGGCACCATCTAGCTGTACTGGAATAACATCATTCTTAACATTCAGAAGTTAAGTAAATGATACCTTACCTGGAACTCGTGTGGTTGTAGTTTACCCTCCCGAGCTTTGGTTGCTAAAGAAACAACATCACTAGCAATGCTTTCCAGTCCTTTTATATGTGCATTAAATACAATAGGTGTGATGAGTCCTGCAGGAGTACTGACGGCAACACTGATATCAACAACATGATTTCTATTTGAAAAGAAGGAAATTTAAATAATCAACAATATTAAAACCCCATGTGCCAGGTTAAGCAACAACATTGATATTTACTTCAAAAATTTTTTAAAGCCAGTTTGTGTTACTGTTCAGCCAGAAAGATGTCTTTCCTGCATTTACATTTGGCTATGTCCTTCTTGACGTGCACATTTTAAAAATGAATGAGAAAGGTATCAGTAGGTTGGTTTCACCAGTACCCTCCAAACTCACCCACATTTTGCATTGACTAAAACATGGAAAAAAGGTTCAGCATTCAGTGAGAATTAAGCAACCATGACTCCGTGGATTCTGAGAAGAGGCAGGGTTGGCTGGTGTTGAGTGTTTGCAAGCAGAGCTTGAGCAGATGAAAGGAAGAGTGGAGGGAAAAGAACGGCACTATGTGGAGAAACGGTGCTGAGGCCACAAGGTAGTGTTGTCTCAGGAGAAAATAAACCATTAAAGGGGAGTTCCTAACTTTTTCTGCACCATGAGTCCCTTCGCACTTGGTTCCTTTCTCAGAATAGCTTTTTAACACAGAAAATAAAATACTTAAATTACATAGAAAACAACTACATTGAAATTCAGTTATCAAATATTTAATAAAAATTTTGATAAAATAGATGTGCTTCTGTATTAACTCACTCAAATAACAAGATCACACAGGAGGTCTAATAATGGCTATAACTTGAAGTAGCAGTGAGCAAAACACTATTTTGAAATCTCTGCAATAACTACAATGTGCTAGGAAAATAATGATTTTATCGGTGACCAGCCACGAGTACTGTTAATACTTTGATTTGTTTTCTACATTTATAATAGAAAGAAATGCTAAATTTCAGTTAAGAGGTTAGTGGGGAAAAAATGTGATTTTTTTTTCCCCATTCAAGTTCACAGACTCTTGAATTGTATCCAGACTCTTTAGGGGTCTGTGGACTTGCAAAGGGGCCCTGCTAAAGTGTTTGACATTCAAGAAGTTAAGAACTTCAGACGAAGGCATAGCTCTGCCTCCAACGAAAGAACTCCAGCTCTTTCTTGGCACAAACTCCTAAAGACTGCAAGTATCAAACCCTACAATGTGCTCTAGCCACCTGGAAGTGGGCATCTGTCACTCGCAAAAGCAAGGACCTGATCTAGTAATACAATGTGTGATCTTCATCAGCTACCACAGTTGGGCTCTGGCTAAGGCATCACACAGCATATACTGCTTTCTTAGGAAGACTTATTGTCATGGATTGAATTGTGTCCCCCAAAAATATGTGTCAACTTGGCTAGGCCATGATTCCCGGTATTGTATGGCTGTCCTCCATTTAGTGATCTGATTATCCTCTATTTTATGTATTATAAATCCTAACCTCTATGCCTGTGGTTGTAATCCCATTTGGGAATGGGTTGTCTTTGTTATGCAAACGAGGCAGGATGAGTGTAAGTTATGTCTTGAGTCAATCTCTTTTGAGACATAAAAGAGACTATACAAATAAGCCAGAGAAGCAGAGATGGGAGAAAACTGATGCCATGCTACACAGAGATCACTAAGGTACCAGGAAACAAAAGCTGAAGAGACAAGGACCTTTCCCTAGAGCTGAGAGAAAGACTTCTCCTAGAGCCTGTGGTCTGAGTTTGGATTCTAGCCTCCTAAACTGAGAAAATAAATTTCTGTTTCTTAAAGCCATCCACTTGTGGTATTTCTGTTACAGCAGCACAAGATAACTAAGACACTTATCCTGTTACATTTGTTGTTTAATAACAATCCTTCTCCCGAGAGAGTAGATAGTGTTTCTGAATCTAGCAAACAGAACATGTTGAAAAAGTATTTGTTGGATAGCTATATGAACAAATAAATGAAAGGCATTTGGTGAGAGTAATTAATTCTTGGAACTTGCCCTGCAACCTCAATCCTTTCATCTAAGTTGTGTTTTTTTCAGATATTCTTAAAGGTAGATGGCTCTCATTTCATATCCACTAAAATGACTATAATGATAAGTTTTTAAAATCCAGACAGTAACAAGCGCTGGTGGGGATGTGGAGAAATTGGAACTCCCATCCACTACTAGTATGAAGGTAAAACAGTTTGGAAGTTTTTTTAAAAGTTAAATGTAAATTCACCATATGATCCAACAACTCCACTCCTAGGAATGTACCCAGGAGAAATGAAAACATATGCCCACACAAAGAATTGTATGCAAATATTTATAGCAGCATTATTCATAATAGCCAAAAGCTGGAAACAATATAAACGTCTATCAACTGGTGAATGTACAAACAAAATGTGGAATACTATTCAGCAATAAAAAGGAACAAACTGATCATGCTACAACATGGAAAAATATTTTAAGTGAAAGAAGCCAGATGCAAAAGACCGTGTATTTTATGATTCCATTTGTATAAAACATCCAGAAAAAACAAATCTACAGACACAGACAGCCAAGCACATTGCCTGAGGATTGAAGTAGAAACAGGGATTGACTACAAATGGACGTAAGGAATCTTTGTAGGGGATTAACTCATTTTAATGTTATAACATTAGATTTTGGTGAAGGCTGCACAACTCAGTAAATTTAATAAAAATCATGGAATGGTACACATAGAATGAGTGAATTTTATGATATGTAAATTATGGCACTAGAAAACTAAAAGAAAAAGAAAAGCCCATGTGTCAGGCACCAAAAACTAAACCCACCGCCGCTGAGTCAATTGCAACCCACAGAGACCCTATAGGACAGAGTGGAACTGCCCCATAGGGTTTCCAGGGAGTGGCTGGTGGATTTGAACTGCCAACCTTTTGGTTAGCAACCTTAATGCTTAACCACTGCGCCACAAGAAACCATCTCTGCCTTCAAGATACTTAAAATCTATTTAGGGAGATAAACTATGTATATATGGGTAAAAAAAGCAAAACAGTCAATAATAAATATTTGTTGCATTAATAAAAGTGCCAAATGAGTAACACATACAATATTCAGAGGAGGAAAAACTTACTTTTGCTTTAGATACTAAAACTTGAGTTAGGTTTTAAAGATGAGTACAATTTCAACTGACGGGAGATGGCAGTATAGTGTTGTTAAACACTTGGGTTTCATCTCCAGATGGCCAGGGTTGAAATCTTGGTACCTATTTACTAGCTATGTGACCTTGAGCAGGTTACTTAATTTTTCTGTGCCTCAGCTTCCTCATCTGTAAAATGGAGACAATAACGGTGCTTAGTTCAAAAAGTTCTCATGACTGCTGAATTATATGAGATACTGTTCCCTCCTTAATTAAAATAAAACTAGATACAAGGAAGAAAAAATTGTGAGGATTAAATGAGGTAATGAATGTAAACTGCTTAAGCACTCATTAAATTGTAGCTGCTATGGTGGTTATCATCATGATCATACATAGCAAGGGAAAGGAATGCATCTAAGAAAAGGAAAGGGAACGACCAAATGGCATCCTAGAAGGAAAGAACTGAAAGACATGTTCAGTAACAGTAATTAACTCAGATGGGCAAGAGAATAAGATTTTTCATACTCAATGGTGAAAAAGCTAAAAGTTTTCCCCCTAAGATCAGGAATAAGACAAGGAGATGCCAGCTTTCAACTCTGCTATTCAACATTGTACTGTAAGTCCTAGCCAGAGCAATTAGGCAAGAAAAATAAATAAAAGGTATCCATATCAGAAAAGAAGCAGTAAAACTATCTCAATTTGCATGTGGCATGATACTATATATACAAAAAACCCAAAGAATCCACAAGAAAGCTACTAGAGCTTTCTTAGCAAAGCTGTAGGGTACAAGAGATCAGTTGTGTTTCTATACACTAGCAAAAACAAAATGAAAAGGAATTTAAGAAAACCATTCCTTTTTAAATTAGCATCTAAAAGTATAAAATACCTAGGAATAAATTTTACCAAGGAGGTGAAAGACTTTCACACTGAAAACTATAAAACACTGCTGAAAGAAAATAAAGGAGAGCTAAATAATAAATTTATGGATTAGAAAACTTAATATTGTTAAGATATCAATTCTACCCAAAGTGATCTACAGATACAACACAATCCCTACTAAAATTCCAACAGCCTTTTTTGCAAAAATGGAAAGTCAATCCTCAAATTCATATGGAATTATAAGGGGCCCCAAATAGCCAAAATAACCTTGGAAGAGAAGGACAAAGTAGGAGGACTCACTTCCCAATTACAAAACAAATTACAAAGCTACAGTAATCAAAACTGTAGTATTGATATAAGGATAGATATTTAGACCAATGGAATAGAATTAAGAATCCAGAAATAAACCTATGAATCTGTCATCAACTGATTTTCAATAAGGGTGCCAAATCTATTCAATGGGGGAAAGAACAGTCTCTTCAACAAATGGTGCTGGGACAACTGGATCTCAACATGCGAAAGAATGAAGTTGGACCCATACCTCACACTATACACAAAAATGAATTAAAAATGATCAATGACCTAAATGTAAGAGCTAAAGTCATAAAACTTTTAGAAGAAAACATAGAGGTAAAGCTTCAAGACCTTTTAAGCAATGGATTCTTAGGTATAACACCAAAAATGTGAGCAACAACAGAAAAAATAAACTAGGCTTCACAAAAATTAAAAACTTTTGTGCATCAAGACACATTATCAATCAAGTAAAAAGACAACCAAAAGAATGGGAGAAGATATTTGGAAACTGTACATCAAATAAAGTTTTTTCTCTCCCAGATAAAGATTTAATCCAGGATATACAGTCATGTGTTGCTTAACGTCTACACTATGTTCTGTGATTTGCGTGGTGTTCTAACACTGTATTATTTGTTGGGGCAAATAACCTCCCTCTACAATTTACTGTACAATTATATGCCTGGCAATGCAATCATTTTGTATACAAGAGACGTGACATACACGTTACGGGCAGGAAGCTGTTGTGTTCCCTATGTTCAATTATGTTCGTTACATCTCCTACGTCCTGTTCTGCAATCAGGGTTTCCGAATTCTATAACCTTATGGAACCACAGACGTGTATGTGGGACCAAACGGACGTTATACAGTGCTTGACTGTATAAAGAACTCTTAAAACTCAACAACAAAAAGACTAACAACTAAAAAATGGGCAAAGGACTTGAATAGACATTTCTCCAAACATGATATACAAAATGCCAATAAGCACATGAAAAGATATTCAACATCGTTAGTCGTTAGGGAAATACAAATCAAATCCACAATGAGATACCACTTTATACCCACTAGGATAGCTACTGACAACAACAAAAAAACCCAGAAAATGTTCCGGCAAAACGGCGCTCTAGGCAGAAGCACCACGCCGTCCCTCCACAGCAAAGATCCGAAAAACTAAGCCAAACAGAGAATACAACAATCCTGAAACCCTAAAACATCAAATGAAGAGATAAAGAACTCAGCCAAGCAGGAAATGGAATGAGAAAAC
>NW_004444030.1:7847818-7908800 GCF_000243295.1 Trichechus manatus latirostris | reverse complement strand
ATAAAACAACACGTGTACTACTGTTTCATGAGAAACTATTTGTTCTGTAAGCCTTCACCTGAAGTACAATAAAATAAAAAATTAAATAAAAAATAAAAAAACCCCGAAAATAAGTGTTGGCAAGAATGGGTAGGAAAAAAAAAAAAAGAGGGTTTTACAGAGGAGTATAGATCAGTTCTAGAATTCTTGCCTTCCATGAAAACCCTATGGAGTACAGCTCTACTCTGACAACATGCGGTTGCCATAAGTCAGAATCAACTCCACAGCAACTAATTTTGGGGTAAAATTCAGTGGTAGAATTCTCACTTTCCACGCAAGAAACCTTTCATGCACAGCTACCACCCATCTGTCAGTGGTGGCTGGTGTGTTACTAAGATGCTGAATAGGTTTCAGCAGACCTTCCTGAGTAAGACAGACCAGGAAGAAGGGCCTGGCAATCTACTTCCAAACATCAGTGAAAATCCGATGGATCACAACATTCCAATCTGCAACAGATCATGGAGATGGCATTTCATTCAATTCCATTTCCACTGTACATGGAGTCGCCATGATTTGGTGGCCAGCTCGATGGCAGCTAACAACAACATAGTAGAAAATAGGCCTTGAATTTTGGAAGGCTTTGAATGCCTTAAGAAGCAAGCCCATAGTCTCATGGGACAACTTAGTTAATTGGCATAACATAGTTCACAAAAGACAAAGTTCTACATCCTAGTTTGTTGAGCAGCATCTGGGGTCTGAAAAGCTTGCGAGTGGCCATCTAAGATACAACTATTCTTCTCTACTCATCTGGAGCAAACGAAAATTAAGGAAACCAAAGACTCAAAGAAGAAACTAGTCCGCAGTACTAACAGACCACAGGAACGACGGCCTCTTCTGAGACCAGAAGAACTAGATGGTGCCCGGCTACCACTACCGACCATTCTGACCAGGGACACAATAGAAGGTCCTGATAGAATGGGAGAAAAACGTAGAACAAAATTCAAATTCCTATAAAAGGCAGACTTACTGGATAGAAACTAGAGGAACCCCCAAGACTATCAACCTAAGAACTTGGAACTGAAGCTATTTCTGGAGATCACCTTTCAGCCAAATAATAGATCGGCTTACAAAATAAACAATATCACCTGTGAGTACTGTGCTCCCTTAAACAATCAACTGTATGAGGCCAGTCAACTTTACCCAAAAGCAAAGATGAGAAGGCAAGGAGGGGAAGGGAAGCTAGATCAATGGAAACAGAACAAACAGAATGGAAATAATGAGAATGCTGACACATTGTGAAAACTGTAAGCAATGTCACAGAACAATTTGCATAAAGATTTAAATGAGAACCTAATTTGCTATGTAAACTTTCACCTAAAACACAATAAAATATTTTAAAAAAAAACCGCAGCACACTACTTCCGTTCAGGTACCAAAAGAAATCCATGAGTCAGTGGTACAGAAAGGTGTTAAAAACTGGAATACTGGTTCAAAGTCTATATAGTGAGCTGAATACAGAAAACCCACTGCCATCAAATCGCTTCCAACTCACAGTGACCCTACAGGACAGAGGAGAACTGCCCCATAGGGTTTCCAAGGAGTGGCTGGTAGATTCTAACTGCTGACCTTTTGGTTAGCAGCCGAAAGCTAACCACTGTGCAACCAGGGCTGGTGCTCCCAAAAAAGATATGTCCATTTTCTAACCCCAAGAACCTGTGAATATGACCTTATTTAGAAAAAGGGCAACCTACTTCTGAAAGCCTTTTTAGATACAATTAAGTTAAGCATCCTGAGATGAGATATCCTTGACCCCAAACGGGTCCTAAATCCAATGACAAGTATCCTTGTAAGAGACAGAAAAGACACAGACACAGAGGAAGAGAAAGAGAAGAGAATGTGAAGGCAAAGGCAGAGATTGGAGTTATGCAGCCACAAGCCAAGGAACACCTGGATCCACCAGAAGTTAGGGAACACAAGGAAAAATTCTCCCCTAGAGCCTTGGGCAGCGGGGAGAGCAAGACCCTGCTGACACCTTGATCCAGACTCTGGCCTCCAAAACTGTGAGCGAATAACTATCTGTTGTCTTATGCCACCAAATCTGTAGTTATTTGTTACACCTGCCCTAGGAAACTAATACCGTATATAAGGAATAGTTAGACCCTCAGATGTTCTCAAAGAGTGGAGTGACCAAGGAAAAATATTAGAACTAATAGATTACCTGGTATGTTTAACCAGAACTGAGAAATGTTTTCGTTCTCTTTAAGAGTTTGAAAAGAATCCATGATGAATATATAGGAACTAGAGCCCTGGTGGCACAGTGGTTAAGAGCTCAGCTGCTAACCAAAAGGTAGGTAGCTGGAATCCACCAGCTGCTCCTTGGAAACCCTACAGGACAGTTCTACTCTGTCCCACAGTTTTGCTATGAGTCAGAATCAACTCAATGGCAACAGGTTTATATAGGAACTAGCCCCTCTTTAGTCAGTTGTTAAAATAGGATAGTATTCATGGTACACTACGTGGTTTAGGCATGAACAATATTTTCACAGGCATAAAAATACTAACAATGAATACAAATTTAACCAAAATTTATGCCACACTCATTTTGGGAGGATGGCAGGATGAGCGTGAGAGTATGGGCAAGTGTGTGTGCAGGGAGGGTATAACAGGAAAATCTTAACTTTCTTCAATAGAAGTCAGTCAATAAAGTAAAAGAACTGAAAACTCCATAAAGGATAAATGTTATTTAGAAATATAAAGGTAAATACCAGAGGAAACAATAGTTTAAAAGTTGTGTTTGCCTCTTGGGAGTGGGACTCAGATTAAGGGTCAGGGTAGGTTCATTGCAAGCCATGTAGCAAAATTTCAAACTACATACTATTATTTTGATAAAAATTAATAATAATAATAATAATAAAGAATCCACATATAGAAAAACCCTAAGCTTTAGAGTCACAATCCTGATTGCTATCCCAGTTCTGACTAACTCAGGGCAAGTTACTTAACTCACTGAGCCTCAGCTTCTTCATCTATAAAATGTGAGTGAAAACACTTACACTTCATAAGGTTGTCATGAGGATAAAATGAGATCATATGCAAAACATGCTAAGCAACAGGTCAGTCATATAATATTAAATACCGGATTTTTTTTTTCCTTTCTGTTTTTAATTTTGTACCCTAAAGTTCAGCACAAGTCACTGTTGAGTAAAAAACACCTATTTCAACCCTGCTTTGTGAGAGAGTATCAGCTTAATTATATATATTTGTACACTGATGTCCCTTTTCTAAACTCACACAAAGAATTTGTAGTCTTTATTAACTACATTTAGCACCATCTCACAAACAGTTTTGTATGGTTTTCACACTGTCACCTATGGACGTTATCTCCCCCACACCAGAGAAATGTCTTCTATCTCTCCTTACCACCTCCCTCACTACTAGTCATATGTTAGATAGAACAAGAAAATTACTGATATATATATACCTTCCCTAGTAGTGTTACACTTACTGTCTTATAACTGTGTCCAGCCAAGAAGAATTTGCTTCAGGAACTTTTAAACATGCCAAAGCTGAAGCTTTTATGATGAAGTCATTGACAGATATTTTGCCACTCCCTTCTAATGTCTGCAAAGACAAGAAAACATTGTAGGTTTCTTAATTTCTCTCCACAAAAAATGAAATTATATAACCTTGAAAAAGGAAGCAGGAAAGAGTATTCCACAAAGAGGGAATAGCAAGTGCAAAGGGCCTGAGGTAGGAGTGTATCTGAGTGTCGAACAACCAATGTGTCTGGAAAGAGTGAGCAAGTGGAACAGTAGCAGCAGAGAGGGTCAGTGAGGTTACAGAGGAGCCAAACTGTGTAAAGCTTTATATGCCACTCTAAGGACTTTGGCTTTTACTTTCCATTGCCTTGAAAATACTTCATATCACTCTCTCCCACTCCATCTGTAATGCCACCCTCTAGTTCAGACCCTTCTTACCATCACTTCAGGCTTGGATTACAATGACAAATATAAGTAGCCTCTGCCACCAACATGTGCCAGCATACATCAATCAGACTGATCTTTCTTAAAATATTGTTATCATCACGTCACTTTACTGATCAAAAATATGTAATGGTTTCTTATTTACTATCTAACTCAAGTCCAAATTCTTCTGCTTGTAGTCCAAGGTCTTCCCTAAACTGACTGTGTATCCACTCTAGAAAAAGTAATCTCCTATTTTCCACATGTGCTAATTTTACTTCCATTTTTAAGAACTTTAAAAAAACCAGTTACTCTCGAGTTGATTCAGACTCATGGCAAACCCATGTGTTTCAGAGTAGATCTGAGTCCCATAGGGTTTTCAATGGCTGTAATCTTTTGGAAGTAGATCACCAGGGCTTTTTTCTGAGGAGCCTTCGGGTGGGCTCCAACCTTTCGGTTAGTAGCCAAGCACTTAACCGTTTACGCCACCCAGGAACTCCTTAAGTATTTTACCCTTATGATAGTCTATCTTTAGAATGACCTTATTTCAACTTCCTTGCCAATGCAAACCCTCCCTATTCTCATGGTTCAACCAAGTTTTTCCTATACCATCACGAATTCTGATGATTTCCCGGTTCTCTGAATTCTTCTAACATTTAACCTTATGCAATATAACTTAGCAGAAAATCAAGAGGCATTACCATAGAGACCAATCTACAAATATTTTTACTTTAATAAAAGTTGACCTCTCTCTTTTTCACATGTATTATCTCCCCAATTAGATTATAAACTCATGGAGAAGATTATGCCTTATACTGTGTTCCCAAAAGTGCCTTAAAATAAACTCTAAGTGCTTGATACTTGACTATAAACACAAAGCAAATATAGTTTCTCACCTGCCAAAAGAGACTCAAGTAGCCTCTGCATCAGTGACTCTCCTAGACTAAAATCTATCCATGGCAAAGTCAACTTTGATAAGTGGTAATCGAGGCTAGCAAATGAAAATTCTCCCGGATGTTCTCTGCAACTGGCATATTTTAACAAATTTTATGGGCAAAAAGGTAAATCCTTAGTGGGGAAAGATAAACTTTTTAGTATCTAGAGAGATGGAATTTCCAGACTTTTTACCTTATTAAGTTCCTTCCGCACTGACAAAACTTCTCCCATATTTACATCAATAGAAAGATAATAATGAGGTATGGTTTGCTTAGATTGCATTAACCGCTGTGCAATAACCTGAAACCAAAGAGATTCAAAAACCAATTATCTTGACTTGAGATCTTGCCTAATTCAAGGCTCAGCCTGCCCCCTTCACCCCACTCTCCAATAATGCTTGCCTCAAGCATTATTATAATTGGTAGATGGAGGATTATATCATAATTTAGCACCTTCCAGTAGTATTTAACCAGAACATACTGATTTGTTTATCCTCAATGACCAAATCCAACATCCCTGAAACTAAGCATCCAAGATTCCCAACTGAAAGAAGCCTCTGTTAGGGTTTTTAAACCATGCAATTAATCTATGTAAAAGTGCCCCCAACAGTTTTGGTAATGCTCTTACTCGGCGAATATTGCTGATTGGGATATCTGTGAAGACACCTGTAGGAACTGGTGCCACTCCTGGAGCTGGGGGAGACACAGCAGCTGCTGGGGCCTATGGGGGAAAAAACAAAACAAATGCTTTTAGTAACTGTGGCTCAGTCTTAGCATGAGCACCTCGGAAAGACTGCCAGTAACTCTTCTACATGTAGCAAAGTAAAAATCAAAAGTATTACAAAAGAATAGTTATTTCTATCCCCAGGGAGCAAGAGACTTGTTTGAGTTTTATTCTTTCTTTTATTAGAATTCTGAAATCATGTTTTGTGTTATTCTTCCTTGAGTCAGAGTACATTTCAATGACTAGTTTATGTCAAAATAGTTGTTTTTGCAAAGCTATTTTCAAGGAAAGCAATCAAAGTATTCTTAAATTGAAAGGATTAAGAAATAAATATAAACAGGTTATCCTGAACAGTGTTAAGAAGAAAACACATCATGGAAGCTCCACAGATACATCTAAACTCCCTGAGAGACCAAATTACTGGGCTAAGGGCTGTGGGGACCATGGTCTCGGGGAACATCTAGCCCAACTGGCATGATATGGTTTATAAAGAAAATGTTCTACATTCTACTTTGGTGAGTAGTGTCTGGATTCTTAAAAGCTTGTGAGCAGCCATTTAAGATACTCCGCTGGTCTCACCCCATCGGGAGCAAGGGAGAATGAAGAAAACCAAAGACACAAGGGAAAGATTAGTTCAAAGGACTAACGGACCACAACTACCACAGCCTCCACAAGACTCAGCCCAGCGTAACTAGATGGTGCCCAGCTATCATCACTGACTGCTCTGACAGGGATCACAATAGAGGATCCCAGACAGAGCTGGAGAAAAATGTAGAACAAAATTCTAACTCACAAAAAAAGACCAGACTTACTGGTCTGAAAGAGATAGGAGAAACCCTGAGAGTTTGGCCCCCGGACACCCTTTTACCTCAGTAATGAAGTCACTCCTGAGGTTCACCCTTCAGCCAAAGATTAGACAGGTCCATAAAACAAAACGAGGCTAAAGGGTCACACCAACTCAGGGGCAAGGACTAGAAGACAGGAGGGGACAGATAAGCTGGTAATAGGGAACTCAAGGTCGAGAAGGGAAAGTGTTGACATGTCATGGGGCTGGTAAGCAATGTCACAAAACAATATGTGTACTAATTGTTTAATCAGAAACTCGTTTGTTCTGTAAACCTTCATCTAAAGAACATTATTTTTAAAAAAAAACACAATGAGGACTCTTTCATTTTAAAATGAAACATCTAAACTGAATCATTCGCCTTACTTTTAGTTGATTATCTTAGCACCTGAACCAATCAAACAGAAGTTGGCTATATGGATTTAATTCCTGTGTGGACTAATTAACCACATAAACCTCAAACCCCAATCAATCAACTTGCAAACAAGCTTTTAAAACTAGGGGCTGAATGAGGAGAGGATATAGTTGTAAATATTCAGTATTACTACTAAAAAAAAAACAATTTGGAATGCATGTCAATGTAGTACCAAGTATGTCATCTTTGATTTTGTATAAAAATGACAGCATATTTATACTTAAACACCACTAAGCTCCTGAAATTAGACAAAAGCAAGCCTACTCTGGGTTAAGCACAAATAACTTATGAAACAGTCTAACTGGCTAGACAAAGCACTTTGAAAGAAACAAACTACAAAAAGAAAAAGAGTCAAATGTAACTCACAGGAGCAGCTTTGGTAGGCACAAAAGAGTCAATGTCTTTCTTGATGATTCTGCCATCTGGTCCTGTCCCTGGAACAGATAAAGATACAACCATATATGAGGGCATACGGTTGGTTCCCCAAAAAGATAAACAGTGTAAGTGTAATCCAAAGGGATTTCTATCAGAAACACTCTGAAGGGATCACACACAGCCTTCAGTCTTGCCCCTTAAAGTCTGCCCTGAAAAAGAACACCAGCTTTTGTCAAATATTAATTTTAATTTATACAGACCACTTTGCTTGATCTGTTGTAGTTCTTTTTAACTATAGCAAATATTATTTTATCTATTTCTCTTTTAGTTTCATTTAATTAAATTGTACTTGATTTCATCTTGTTTACTTTTATATTGAGAAATACCAACTTAAGGATAATGCTGAGTACAGTTTATAACTCCAAAAGGAAGATTAGCTATCTTCTCCTGGTTGGCTCCAAATGACTCTTTTGGAACGCTGATAGTTCTCATTTGGGTTCCAGATTCAACTGGCCATAAAGAATTCCCTTCACACAGAATCAACAGATGTGATAACAACTGTTTTAGACAAATTGGGCAAGTCAGCTTTTTGAATTTTGGTCCCAAGAGGACAGTTAAGTAGCACATGTAATTTTTAATTGCAATTATCTCATCTTTGGAGCCACTCAATCCTTATGTGGTCTCCACCACTCTCAGCTTTCTGACAGTAGCCCAGACTCTAAATTGGCCTGTGTTAGAGACAAGGAAATAGATGCAATGCCATATACTGGGTGTTCAGAGTTCTCTCAATATGCTTAATTTTATTTATTCAATTTTATTCCCTCCTCCCATCCCAACCTCTTAAGATTAATTTTTAGACCCAAGTAGACAATCCTGAACCTTAATTCTAAGAAGATCCAGAATTAAGTTATTAGAATACCTTTTACACTGGCCCACTTCTAGAATAAATTTGGTCAAATTGATTCATCTTCCCCCAAGGCAGACTTTTAAAAGGACTCTCGTTGTGTGCAGTTCTTCCCAACTCCTTTCCTTCATTATGAAAACTGAGGAGTTAGCTAGGATTGTGTTTATCCTCACCAGGAGCTCTAGAACAGAGGTGGCAGTATTCCCCTGTTAGATTCCCCTCCTTTATAAAAGACAGAAACCATAACCTCCCCTTATAGCCAAGGCGAGCCTGACCACTGCAGCCCCTCAAGAGGAGGAAACCTGTAGCACAACAAGCCTCAGCCACCCACAAGAATTTCCTGAGTACTAGGAGTTACTTAAAACTAGTATTAGGAGTTAGTTGAAATCCTTTTGCCTATTTCCCCAAAGATGTACAACAGGCCACTGAAAAGGAATATAGTATAAAGCAACACTGGACAAGGAGTCAAAAATGTAGGATCCTTGTCAAACATAAACTAGACACATGACCCTAGTCACTTCATCTGGTCTTCAGTCTCCTTATCTGTAGGATGGGGATTATAGTATCAGCCCCTGCTCACAGGATTACCGTGAGGATAAGATGGGATAGTGATGTGAAAGTGCTTTGGACTACAGAAATACAAAATATTATATGGGTAGCTCTAAGACAAAAGCAAACCTTGAACATCAGGATTTAGGCCTTAACACAATTTCTCCCTAAATAAGTAACATTTTGGTCAAATTTGTTAAATAATCTGACCCTCTATTCAACTTTCCCCTTGGCACTTCCCTAATTGATTTTTTTTATCTCACATCTCAAATTCCTCAGGGTCATGGGGTAGGTGTCCTCTTTGCTCCCCATAACCACTTCCAAATCATTTCTCCCTCTCCTCCTTTCAAAAACCTCAACTCCCTTTGAAGTTCATGCCATCTAGCTATATAACCTACTTCCCTCTCTGCTATCTTCTCATCTACTAAGTCATAATTACAACTCTTCATTCAGATTAACTTGGATCCCAGCCCACTGTCCTTGGGACCAAAACCTATCCAACACCTAGGCTTCTAGGTTTTTTCACCTACTCATCTTTAACTTTTCCCTCCCACCTCGCAAGAGCCCTCTCAGCTTCTAGGGTTAAATTCTAGACCTTGTTATCTCCAGTAACCACACATCCTGAAATACAGATTTCAAGCAACCCTCTCTTGCTGCCATCACTGATCCTTTCAGCTCATTATTCTAGACTGTCCCTTTCCCCACTGCCAAAAACTCTCCAACTTGATCAAGACCTAAACTCCACTGACCCTTGTACTCCTACTACCCATTCTCTCCCTCTTGTCTTCACTTCCCTCCTTACCCAGCTTAGATTCCATAGATGACCATTATAATCACTCCCTTGTAAAACTCTAAAACAACTTTTGTCTTTTCCAAGCCAACACTTTAGTTTAATGTTGCTGGAAGAAAAAAATTACACACCTGGACTGCCTGAGTATACTATAAATTCACAGTCATAAACCTAAAATGGACACACAAAACTGCCCAGAAATTCAACTATGTTTCACTTAAGTTCACTTTTCACTCTCTGAGATGACTACTTAATAACCTCTCTAACCTCAAACCTCCCCACACTCACTCTCCAGGTGATACTCTCATTTCATGCTTTATTGATCAAATAGAAGCAAAAAGTAACTCTCATCTTCTACCACCAAACCTATAAACCCATCCCAGATTCTTCTCCCTCCTGTTAAAATAGTTAAATGTTCCTACTTCCTATCAAAGGCCAATCCCATCCCCTCTTACATTTCTCAAGAACTTTGCTCCTTGCCAATTATTCTGTCCTTTCTCCCTTTCTGCATCATCAACTTATCCCTTTCTACTGGACCAGTGGTTCGCAACTACGGCAATCCCTCCTTCTCCAGGGGACATGGCAATATCTGAAGACATTTTGGTTGTCACAACTGGGGCAGGGAAAAGGGCAGTGCTAATGCCATTTAGTGGATAGAGGCCAGAGATGTTGCTAAACATCCTACAATGCATAGGGCACTCCCCTCCTCCACCCCACACAAAGAATTATCTAGCCCAAAATGTCAGTAGTGTCATGGTTGAGAAACTCTGTACTAGGCTCATTCTACTATCACTCATCTTAAAAGTCCTCTCTTGAATCCACACTCCCAAAAAGCTATACCCCTATTTCTGTGCCTCCCTTCATAGTACAGCTTCTTGAATGAATTGTCCATAATGCTATCTCCACTTCATCCACTTTTCAACCTATACAGACTTCCACCCCACCTTTCTTCTGAAATTACTGTTGTCAAGTACCCATATCCAATACTTGGCTAAGTTCTGCTGCATACTGCATCTGTCCATTTCTTTCCATTTCCATTTTTACCACCCTAGTCTAAGCTATCATCATCTGCTCTAGCAACAGCATCTTAACCGGCACCTTGGTTCATTTAATCCATTTCCACAGAGCAACCAAAATGATCTTTAAAAAACACCAATCATTTTATGTCACTTCTTGCTTAAATCCTTAAATGGCTTCCTAAAGGATCCAGTGGTGGGAGATGAGGTTGGAGAGAAAGAAGGGTGAAAACATAGAGGACTTTATATCAAACCCATTGCCATCGAGTCGATTCCAACTCATAGCTACCCTGAAGGACAGAGTAGAACTGCCTCATAAGGTTTCCAAGGAGTGGCTGGTAGATTTGAACTGCCAGCCTTCTGGTTAGCAGCCAAGTTCTTAACCACTTCACTACCAGGGCTCCGAACAGCTCCCTACTACATGTTAAATAAAATTAAAACTATCATGACCTATAAGGATCTTAAGCATCCCTGGTGGCACAGTGGTTTTAAGCACTCGGCTGCTAACAAAAAGGTCGGCAGTTCAAACTCACCAGCCGCTCCAGAGAAGAAAGATGTGGCAGTCTGCTTCCGTAAAGATTACAGCCTTGGAAACCTTCTGGGGCAGTTCTACTTTATCCTATAGAGTCGCTACACATCGGAATCGACTCGATGCCAATGCGTTTGGTATAAAGTTCTCTATGTTTTCACCCGTTTCTCTCCAACCTCATCTCCCACCACTAGATCCTCTGTTCACTATGCTCCACTTTGTTCACTGGCTTCCTTTATGTTGCTTAAACATGCCAAGCTTTTCCCCACTTCAGACTATGAACTGCTGGTCTTTCTGCCCAAAATACTCTTTCCCTAGTTCTTCATGTGGCTCTCAGCTCACACCTCTCATCTTTCAGGTCCAATCAAATGTCATCTCATCAGAAAGATCTTCTCCAACCACCCTGTCTAAAAGCAATCATGTCTGCATGTTTATCCACATTATCACTCACTAGTGTATTACTCAGTTTCTTAACACTTAAAATTATCTTTTTTAATCATAAATTATTATCATTATAACTAATACCTATATATGCTTTCTCCAGATACTGTTTATATATAAACATTTAATCCTCAAAATCCTTTGAGGTATTATTTTTAGACACAAATGAATAAACAAACACAAAAAATTAAGATGACTTGCCCAAAGTCATATAGCTAGTATATGGAAGAGCTGGGATTCAAATCCAAGCAGGCCAGCTCCAGAGCCCAAACCCTTAATTACTATGCTATACTCCCTTTCTGTTCATTTAATTATTTATCACTGGTTATATAAGCAACTTGACAACTGAAATCTTGTCTGTTTTATTCTTCTTACGAACAGGTGTCTGATGCATAGACAGTACTCAATAAATATCTGATGAAATAATAAATCAGCTAACTATGCCTGTATAATAAAAATATTGGAATTTTTCCATTGGTATCTTTAGCAAATTAGCCAGTGTTGCTAAACATCTAATAAACGGTCCTTCTTTATTTGTCTAAATTCTTGAGATGTAATTGTTAACCAAGTCCCTCTTTCCCTGAAAATATATAACCATATTTAACCCTCACATTGCTGTCCCTGATTCTAATCACATAAAGAATGGCAATAATAGTAAAATAACATTAAGATGTAAGACCACGTCTTGCAATATTATCAGTAATTCTCTGAGGTCCAAAAAAATCCACAACATTCTATAGTTGTGTTTTGGGATTAGCTTGCCTTCTAACCAGAAAACGTAGATCACAGACAGATGATAACCAGCACTGAGTGCCTATAACTGGGTAATTAAGGAAATAACCAGATTTTCCTTTAGCAATTAAGGATGGCAGAACATCAAAACAGAAGGCGGCACAGAGTACTAAGTAGAATACAGGCTTTCGAGTTAAACTAATCTAGATTAAAATCTCAACTTTATTACTTAATAGGAAGGGAGGCCTCTTAAAAGTCTCAGTTTTATTATCCAAAAAATTGCAGAAATAATTTTTACCTCAAAGACAAAAAAACCAAACCCAAACCCATGGTGTGCAATTAAATGTGGTAAGTTAAATGTCATAAAGGGGGAAATTATTATTCCTGATAATCAGCACATAGTACCAGTCATCAAACCAGGTTTCAGTAATAATAATTCCCCCCTTTCCAAAATAAATATCTTAATTACCTTATATTAGATTTTAGCTTTAGTTCAATAATATGAACAACATGTATTAATTATATGCTAGATACTGTTCTAAACATTTTGCTTGTTTCAGCTCATTTATTTCTCAGAATTCTATGTAATAGACACTAATTATTACCCCATTTTACAGATGGGAAAACAGATAGGCTAAGTAATTCACATAACGACATATACAGAAAAAATGATAAAGTCAGGATTTAACCTTAGGTGGTCCCATTCCAAACCCTGTGCTCCTATCACTAAGCTATACTTTCTTTTGGGGAGGAAAGATGAGTTAAACATCTTCCCTTGCCCTCAAGGAGTGTTAGTTCAGTTTTACATGAATTTTATTCTCTTAAGTCACTTCAGATCAACCCAACTTCATGTTTTATATTGGTTTGTTTCTTGCTTATTGCTAGCCAGTCAACCTAGTACTAACAGAGATTTCTTCTTATTACGCAATCAGGTCCTATAACCCACCCTTCCTGAACAAGCACGTTACACTTTCAGCCATCACCAACAATTAAGCATGGTTCATATGAATATGGCAGAATGAAAAAAGGTATCAAAATTGTATGGGTAAACACTATGCAGACTAAATAAAGCAGAATAATATTTACCCTACTATATAGTGGCAGCAATGGAGACATTGCCCTCCCTCACTCTTCTCCCCACTGTGCCAGTTACGAAGACTATAGTCGTACTTGCTGGTCTGGAGGAAATTCAACTATAACTTTACAACCCCATTCCACAGAAAAAGACTTACCTTTTACTTGCGCAAGATCAATCCCTTTTTCTGCTGCCAATTTCTTTGCAAGCGGGCTAACAAACACCCTTCCCTTCGGTCCAGCAGGCGTAGCTGGGCGGGCAACTGAAGGCATAGGGGCTACAGGTTGGGGAGTTGGAGGAACAGTGGCCACCTTTTGAAAAAAGTTACAGATTTTTAATTCACCATTGCAAAGACTGGTCTGAACAACCGAGAGTTTACGTTTAATAAGAAGTCAAAAGCTGTTTTAATTAAATAATTTTCATCTTTTATCCAAAGATCATAATGTAGTTTTGTTTTCTGCTTAATCAACATAACAAAGCAATATGAATAGCAAAACAATACTTTGTCAAAGGCAGAAAAAAGCCAAGTTATCTTATTGCATGATAACATAAAGAGGCGTGGAATATAATACTGCTGACCTGTTTACAGCCTTTCTTCACTTGCCGTTTCTTTACTCTCATTCTCTTACATCTCCAACATTTTTTTAAAATCTAATTTCAGAATCCAAAATTATGCTGGAACACTCCATGTTGAAAAGAATCTTAAGAAATAAATCAATACTGCTACTTGCTAGCTCCCTATGAACGTATGGCAGTCAGAAATCAAGTTTTCTCTGAAATGAGTACCTAATCTAAACTCACGACTCAAGCATCTACAGAAGCCTTGTTTTAATGTTAATCTATGCTTGAGTTCATACAAATTCATGTGAAATAGGTGAAATCATTCACAATAATATATTTAATTTAATGTCAAAACAAGTCATGTTATGTCATTGTGATGAATAACAAATAAATGCTTGATGTAGCATAATATATAAACACCAAGAGGGCTCACAGTAGCAGAGACTATATAGTAAATTTTATAGAAAATGGGGAATGAATCATGGATAACCACGAGATCTGCATCTAAAGCAGAAAGAGAACCAAAAAAAAAACCAAAAGCAAACTCGCTACTGTCAAGTTGATTTCCGACTCATAGTGACCCTATAGGAAAGAATAGAACTGCTCCATGGGGTTTCCAAAACTGTAATCTTTACAGAAGCAGACTGCCACACCTTTCTCCCATGGAGCAGCTGGTGGGTTCAAACTGCCAACCTTTTGGTTAGCAGCTGAGTACTTAACCACTATGCCACCAGGGCTCCCTACATACCCTATAAAACCAAAACCGATCACCATCGAGTCAATTCCAACTCATAGTGACCATGTAGGACAGAGAAAAACCGCCCCGTAGAGTTTCCAAGGAGTAGCTGGTGAATTCAAACTGCCAACCTATTAATTAGCAGCCAAAAGCTTAACCACTGCGCTACCAGGGCCCTGTATACCCTATAAAAGCAAAAAAAACCAAACACATTGCCTTTGGTCTCCATAAATGTTAACTGACTATCTCTTTCCTTGTTCATAGACTCTTAGAGCCTAAAGGAACATGGGATATCATCTTTTCACCCCTTCCACTTGGAGACAAATAAGACTGCTCCTTCAATTTCAGAAGCATACCTACCGAGGGTGGGGTAGGTGGTGGTGCTTGGGGTTTTAAATCAGTTACTTCAGTTGGCCTGTAGTCAGCAAATGCTGGTATATCTGCCTCTTTTTCTACAATGATACAGAGTGGGGTTCCTAGAGGGACATCTCTCGTGCCTTCAGGAATCAGGATTTTTGCCAGGTAACCTTCTTCCTGTACTTCAAAACCTTAGAGAGAAAAACCATTACAATACTTAAATTAGGACTCCACAATCCCTCCAAACTCAAAAGTTTTAAATAATAGGCTCTCTTCCTTTGAACTAGCTATATAACCCTTTCGCAAGTTACCTAACCCCTCTGTGTCTCAGTTTCTTTACCTATAAAAATGAGGATAATAATAGTACCTCACAGGGATGTTATGAAGATTAAATGAATTAACATTTTTTGAGTACTTAGAACAGTACCTGGTACAAAGTAAATACTAAATAAGTATTTGTTATTTAGTATTTACTTTGTACCAGATAAAACTAAGAGAGATTACAGACAATGGTGAGTTCTGAAAGTTCTTCTTAAAAACACTCCCAAGCGCAGCTCCCCTACAGACCCATAGGACTAAGATGGCATCAGTTATAAATGCTAAAATCAAAACCTCATGGATGTCAAATTAAAGGTGCTACCCTAAGCTGGGCAGTGATGTGGGTTTTACTCCTAAAAGCACTTTTGGAAGATTTCAAAGAGATTACACTTGATATTGAAGCCCTGGTGGCACAGTGGTTAAGAGACTGGCTGCTAACCAAACGGTTGGCAGCTCGAATCCACCAGCTGCTTCTTGGAAACGCTATGGGGCAGTTCTACTCTGTCCTATAGGGTTGCTATGAGTTGGAATCGACTCAATGGCAACGGGTTTGGTTTTGGTTTTTTTATACTTGGTATAAATATACCAAATATTTCAATGTGAAGAAATATAGCATTACTAGGGTTTCTATGGTACTGACATCTTATGTTTCATTCAGCTGTTTTTCGTACTATGAACTCAAACATGAAAGGCTGCAAAAATACAACTAAAAGAAGCAAGCCATCTGAGCATAAGCTTTGCCTTCCTGATCTTAGCTTTTTATGCCACTGCACTTCTCCTTGAACATAATCCTTAATGAATCCTTCCATTTCCAAGTAGAGAATTAAAATACAATAAAAGACAAGTTTAAAAAGAAAAAAAATAGGCCCCAGGGGAACAAGAGAGTTCAAATATAGTTCAGTGACACTGACTTTCAAATTAAACTGCAAAATAAATCTATCATTTCCATGTTTTTTTAAAGAAACAGAATCCTTTCTTCTAAGAAAATCTTATGGGGAAGCACAATATGCAAAAAGATAAAAAGGACTTGCTCTGGTGAAAGTCAGGATGGAAGGGTGGGTAGACAGAACAGAGCCCTTCTCTTTAATTCCTCCTCACCCCAAAACACCATCAAGGAATCATAAGGTATAAAGAGTGCAATCTGAAAACAGTCATCACAGAGAATGTCCAGCAATCTCACACTTCAACTTTGGGGAATGAACAGACCTCCCTTTAGTAGTGATTATGGGGCAGAGGAAAGAAATACAGAATATCTATAAATGTTAAAAATATACAACTGTGTGGATTTTGTTTATGAGTACAAATGAATCAGAAAGGGGGTACATGGAAATGTGATTTGCTCGCTGAACAGGTATACATACTATTTATTTTCTATATACAAACACAGAAAACCTATTGCTATCGAATCGATTCCAACTCATAGTGACCCTATAGGACAGAGTAGAACTGCCCCCATAGGGTTTCCAAAGAACGTCCAGTGGATTCAAACTGCCAACCTTTTGGTTAGCAGCCGAGCTCTTAACCACTGCACCACCAGGACTCCACAGATATATGAAACTATGAAAACAAGCTACACCCCGGTTTCAGTTTTCCCTCACAGTCATCTTAGATTCTTTGGTATTTTGCTGCCTTGAAGGGTATCTTCTTCTGCTTCCTCTTTCCTTTCCTCTCTCGGTTTAGAGAATGGCAATCCTGACATAGTTTCTCAATTAGTCTAAGTAGCAAACTCTGGCCTAAGAATAATCTCTGAGTTGACATATCCTTCATTCATTGAGTATGGTATGGAAATGACAAATCCGACTGAATTTTTTTGCTATAAAATATCCTGTCCCAGGAAATGAGTTCCAATAATTACAAAGTTTTCATGTTACCACTCACTCATTGTAAGTTAAGATGGCAATCCTCTTCCCTCATTGGAAAACTCAGTGCCTCAACTATTCAGTAAGAGCTGAAGAAATCTCACCTATAGTGGCCTTGTCAGTCTCTATCTCTGCCAGTAAGTCTCCTTCATTTAGCTTCTCACCCACTTTTTTTTCCCATCTCTGAACTGTGCCCATGGTCATGGTGGGAGAGAGCGCAGGAAGAAGCACCTATAAAAAATACATGTCATTGCTTCAGTCTAAGAAACCTTGGATGCAGTGGCACTCAGGCAAGCTTGTATCATTTTATGGAATGACAGTGTCTGTGACAATCCAAATTCCCATCTGCACAATGCCCCCATAACAGCAAGAGCTCAGTGCCTCAACAGCTTCCCACCAATTTAATCATCCTTCAAATCACAAGCTTTATAGTATCAGCAATACTCCAACCCACCCTCCAAAGTCAAAAGCAATGAGGAGATGGGAAAGATTTCTTTCTAGGCAGTCAGTATTAATTCCTCAATAAATAAGAATAGAGCTTCCTTTTTTATCTTTTTTAACACTTAAATTAAATTGAAATTCATCAGTTTCACACAATGATCTAGCCTAGACCATGTTGTTACATTTTTACTGCGCTTTGTACCTGACATCTGTCTTTACACTCATAGAAAACAGCATTTCTCCCAACTTCCCAGATACCTTTCCAAGATTTAAAAAAAAAAAAACTAACATTCAGAACTGTTATCACAATAGACAATTCCACTCCAACAATATCCGAACATCAGATGGGCTGATCTAAATAAAAAATTGCTTTCCTATTTATATGGCTTGTGTGTCCACTAAATTTGGATGCATAGGCAGTTATTGTGGGTTTCACTTGCTGTCTTCTTACTCTTTTGTATCTAATTACCAACAGAATTATGCTGAGTAAAAAATCATTTCAATCGATGATGCCTCAGAAAAGAGAAGGAAAAAAGTAAAGCCTCAGAACTCTAATTAAAAAAAAATTTTTTTCTTAAACTGCTTCTAAAATTTAGTGAAGACAAAAATCTCTACAGAGAATCTTAAAGGATAATTAAGGCACAATCCTAACACTTCCACACAAAGCCACATACATAAAATGGTGAGAAATGAACTAAGTCTTATGTCGTGAGATAGAATTTGCTGAACAGGATGAAATAAACATGTGAACTGAACACCAGGCAAACCTTCATCATATGTGATTGTTAATAACCGACCACGGAGTAGACCATTATGTGCAAATGAAAAAATAATTCTTACACAGAAATTTCTGCAAATAAACTAAGCAAAGGTAAAGTTCTAGTTTTAATCCTTTAAAAAAAGGATGGCTGTTTTTTTTTTTTCCCCGCCCATTTCCAATCTCTAAAATACACAAATACACATGGAATAACTCTAATATCTAAGAAACTTATTTTTTTTTGTTAATAGATTCAACAGTGATTCCATTTACTGTCTTCAGCTTTATTACAATGCTATTATATATTTATTCTAACATTTCTTTATTGTCAGTTTTCTGGTTTATTAACACTACTGGACTACTTCACCCACTCTTAGAAAACAGAACACCACAAACCAAAGGAAAACACCAACTGGGGACTTTCAACAGACAGCACTTGAGACCTACTATAAAACTCTATTTATACAGGAAATAGAGATAAGTACAAATCATCCTCAAAATTTGTAACATAATGTTCTTGAATAAAAAGTTCAAGCATTATCATCTACACTACAGAGGCTCAGAAGGATTAAAGGAACTGTCCAAGTTCACACACATGGAAATAACAACTAGGAATACAAGTTGTTTGCGTGCTTAAATCTCTGTTCACTCCCAAATGACAAGAGCTAGCCACATTTAATACCAGTTACCAGACAGCCATCTATGAAAAATAATGAACAAATAATAAATTCTCTAAAGCAAACACTCAGAGGCTGAGCCTCACCTGCATGTGAGTGGGATATGAGCTACCAGGAGCCTGAGCAGGTGTAGGTGGTGAAACAGCAGGGGCTGGTGCTGGCGCTGGGGCTGGGGCTGGGGCTGCTTGTGGGGTAGCTGTTGCCGAGGAATCCAAAGTATAATTTTTAAAGGCCTCAATATCCTCAGGCCTAAGGAAGAGAAAGAACGCATAAATACAAAGAGCTTATATAGAAGATTCACCTCCCAGAGAAGTAGTTTTCAGAAGCTTTTAACTCCTACTTTCTCAATTCTGGGTTAAAATACTCCACTCTGCACTGAAGTTCCACATTATTCTGTGTACCACTCACTTTTCAACTGTAATACAGATGATTGCTCCAACTGGAACATCTCTGGTACCTTCAGCAACAAGTATCTTTGCCATATAACACTCCTCCAAGCTCTCAAACCCAACCGTGGCTTTATCAGTTTCAACCTTTTAACACAAAAAACAGTTTAAGTTTGTGCAGCCAGTATGAAGTTCATTAGCTTATGTCTAGAATCATACAGTTCAATAGTCTGACAAAGCCTCCATCACAGATTTAAAAGAAGGAACCATTAAAAGAAATCTTAGCTAAAAATCAGTTTGACAAGCTGCTGACAACTTACCTAACCAATCTTGTCTAATACTAAGGTGTAAAAAAATCCCAAAGTAGTTTCTTTAGCAAAGTGGATAACTACCCACCCAGAAAGCTAACGCTCAGTTTAGCTAAGTCAGTCCGTTCGACCTCACCTCCATATTTTAAAATAACTTACCTCTGCAATTAGTTCACCCTCATTGATTTTTTCCCCTTCCTTCTTTTCCCAACGGGCTATGGTGCCTGCCTGCATTGTAGGGGAAAGGGAAGGCAATGGAACCTAGGGGAGAAAAAGGAGAAACGCTAACTTTAAAAAGGGTGACCTAATTCTCAGTCCAGTGTAACGTTTCGTTCAATCCAATTTCATCTAATGCAGAGTTTACTGAGTCCCATTACACGCTGGCACTGAGGATACAATGACAGTTCCTGCCTACCAGAAGTTCATGTTCTCCAGTGACAGGCTTCTTGCTCCACAGTCCCGTGGGTCTGACAGAGCAGGCGTTTCGCATATAGCCCCGAGCTTGGAGCTCTTCTTTTAATGGGATAGATCAGGAGAGGGAAGCTCAAGAGCAACAGCAAAGCTGGGTACTGTAGGAAGGGCAATGACAGATACTGTAAGGGAGAGGGTAGAAGATCACTGAGGCCTGAGGGAGGTTCCGAGGCCAAGTCTGCCTCGAAGGACAACAGGGTCCACGAAGGACGAGTCGGGGGCTCACCTTCTGATGAGGGGGGAGACTATAACAACGGCGGCCAGGTGATCCCAAAAGCTGCAGCAGGAAGCGGTTCCGAGGTGTAGGCCAACAGTTGGGGCTCCAGCTGCAGAGTGCCCGGACCCCGCCATACCCTGTGGTCGTACTACCGCAACGAGCCGGAGCCGGGCCAGATCGCAGGGTCACGCACAGAGCTCCAAGTCTCTCCCTTAAGGCCGCGCACCGAGCCCCGGATCCCGCCCTTGGGGCTGCACTCTGGGCCCGCTGAGCACAGACGCGCCACATAATGCCACAGACCCCCACACCCCAAACTCAACGCCTTCTCCAGAGTGACCTCTCCAAGAGCAACACGACGCTGCCGTCAGCCACGCCGCGCAGCCGTACGCTGTCGTAAAACGGGCCCCCGAGGATTCATCCTACCCCATCTCCAGGCTAGAAATGTGTAGACCGTTAGCGCTTTCTTCTGGGAGAGTCGGGGAGAGGTCAGGTGGAGGCGGCTACTTTGGGGCCTTAGGGACGGGAACGTTCCAACCAAGCCAACGGCAGAAGTTTGGAAGAAACAGGAGGTGAAGAGGGGTCGAAGGCAGTAGGGTCCGAGGAGGAAAGGCATTCCAAAGGCTAGGACGGGGCCTAGGAGGTGTGAAGGGCACAGCCAGAAGGGAGGAGCCTGAAAAGGTGGAAAGGGCCGGTAAGAAGCATCGTGGTCGGAGAGGCTGGGCTGAGGGGAATGGGCGAGTTTTGTGGAAGGGCTGGGCACGGAGAGCCTGAGGCCAAAGAGCGGGGTCTTGGAGCGCTCCTGTAGAGAAGGGCGCAAAGAAACGGCCAAGGGAAGATCAGAGTGTTCAGGTGATGGGTCCTGTGTCTCTGCTGATGCAACAGTGACCAGTCTTTGGGCCCCGCCCTGCGCCGGCTTACTGGGTTACCCAAAACCAAACCCATTGCGGTCGAGTCGATTCCGACTCATAGCAACCCTATTACAAAGATTTAATTTCAGGTTTGTAGCACAACCGGCAACCTGAATGAACGGATCTTCCAGCCCGATGGTGCGAACAGCGGTTGAGTGGAAGATACATTCCTATATTCAGGTGTACTTCAGCAAGATTAAGCATATGAAGATACAGGTTTATGAAACAGATTTGCTTTAACCCAAAATTTACCATAGAATCCGTTTAAATAGCGAAAAGTTTTTATGTTTGAAATACTTAATACCAAAACTACAAGCTGGTGAGGGCAGGCACCATGTCTTGTATTGTTCTTCAAAGTATCCGCCGAGCTTAGTATTGTTAGTTGCTGTCCAATGTCCGCTTTGACTCATGGCGACCTTATGTATAACAATACTAGACATTGCCCGGTCCTTCACCGTCTTCATGATCGTTGGTATAATTAATAATTAAAAACAGGAAATTAGAAGTCAAATGAAGGCACTCAGGGCTAAAGATTTAGATACATCAAACATTTAAATTGAAGTGATAAATGAAGCCTGCCTAAGTTTTGGGGGGACAGCTTTCAAACTGATTTGGGAATTCTGGTTCTTTTAAATACACATTTCTGAGAGTCTCTTATGAATGCTTCTTGCTTTTGCATTAGAGATTTTTGTCTTATAGTTTACACCTTCAGGTTCTCATTTATTTGCACATTTATATATAGTTTCAAACGAAGCACTAAATCAATGAATTCTCTTTGATAGTATAACCTATTTTGTGCTTACATAGCAAATTATCTGTGGCAATAAAGTAATCCTTATCTTCACTCTCCAAGTAGAGAGTAAACATACTACCAAGGAGATCACTTGAGATTTACTTTCATTAAGTGTAAATGGTTTATTGATTAATCTTCATCAATAAATGCAAGTGAAGATGACTAATGACATTTAGTTTGCAAACTCCATTTTATTCAGTTTTTTTTTAATTAGTACACAAATCTGGTACATACAGGCAGTTAAAACTGGTTATGACTTCGATAATCAGAAACCTCTGATACAACAGTCTTTATGAAAACATATCATAAAACGGAGAATACACTGAAATTTCTGAAAGCAATGGTTGCAAACATCCATGTTTCTAAGAAAATATAACTTTACATATATATGTATTTTAAGCAAGCTATACCTTTTACATAAATTCAGACATAGGAGGAGTGTGCAATAATAATGCTTGTTTTATGGGAAAAAAATGAAAATAAATATGACCTAAGTGCTTTTTAGTAATAAGAGTCCTCTTGGATTGGATGTACTTACTGCATGGAGATAGTTTCCCTAATTTACATCCATCCTGGTGAAAAAGAACTGTAAAGTTGGTAAGTAAGTATAACTGCCATTACAAAGTGAACTTAACACAGATTCTTTAGGCACCAACTGTAAAGTGTTCCAATCCCAGCTAATTCAGGGAACTGAGCAAAAGAATAGTCATCAGTTTTAAAGAAGACTTTTTAAGGAATTGAGTTCTCTACTAAACTAGTTTATATGAGAGGGTCACTTATTTTTTAATCTAAAGTGGTTTAGAGTTTATTTTATGAATTCTAAGCATTCTGGTTCCTTAGTTTTCTCAAGGAAAGAGAATGCCAGTAGTATCAGGAGAGACTATTCCACAAAATACCTCTAGGGGGCAATACTATGCATGAGTCAAGGACTCATAGAGTGCGGCCACACAGTGTATCCAAATAGGAGACTATTCAAAACAATGAAGTAATGAGCACTCCTCCTCTGAAGGCTTCTCTCCCTTTACAAACTGGAATGAGGATCACCAACACATTCTACACAAGAGATCACACAGTAGGGATGCTTAGTCACAACCCATGCTAAACCAGCTAGAGGGAAAAAAACCTCATTTTGTCCCCTAAACTCAGCTTCAGCTTTCGATGGAGGCACTGAGACCATGCAGTTCCTTTTCCAAAGAACACAGAGATAATATAAGACAAATAAGGTAGATGACCTTGAAATTTTCTCTGATTTAATTTTCTCTGAAAAGTTATAAATTCCACATAATAGTAAGACTGTTTGCTGAAAGAAAACTGCCAAGTAAAAATGAGTTTAGGAGACATTCAAGATAAATTGTATTGGAAATACAATAACAAATTTTGGCCTGATAATCCTCATGCTGTTGTATAGCAAAACACTAAAATACATGCAATAAAGAAATTTGTGACATGAGGACTTTTTCTCCAGACTTCCTGGGGAAAATAAACTGAGAATGTACTGTTTTCTTTTGTTTGCTTTCACGAGTTATTCTTGCTTTTGACTTAACTTTCCCAGTCATTTCCGATGAGAAATTCTTCAATAATAAGAATATCAGGTAAACTTAAAATGAAACAATCTAAGATGTCTCTTGAGCTCCTTCAGTCTACTAAAGGAGCAATAATATGGATTACATAACATTACCTCCACAACTAAAATTGGCAGGTAGAATTAGAACAGGAACTCGTTGTCATCAGTACACTTGTAATAAAATAAAGCTTGTTCTGACACCCCAAGGGGTGGTAAGAAGAGCCTGTATAAAAGCTACTGGATTCCCTAAAAAATGGATACAGTATACAGAATGTGAGAATATACAGAACTCACACTCAAGTTATAAAAATAGACATGGTTCTCAGACAAAAAGCAAATGAGTACAAAAGAATTCTCCAAACATGAGCTATTTAAAAAGACACATCTATATAAAACAACAAGATGTCATCTCGGAGCTCAAAGAGTAGTCTGTTGAAATGGCTGAAAAGGGGAGATGAACTGGAGACAGACAGGTCAAGAACCCAGAACTGATCTGTCCGACTCTTGTGGCTGGCAGTGTACACTGGTGGTCAGAGGCAGACTGCTTTTGAGAATACATATATAATAATGGCTGATTAGTTGATGATGCTTAGTGGGTGAACAAAAAAACCTAGGTTACTAATTGCTGGAAGTTTCACTCTTAGTTTTCACACTTGACAATGTTGCATATGAGAAAGGATTCTGGGTTTTTTCACCCAGAATCAACCCTGCCATTCACAACTCATGCTCATGCCCCATGGTTTCTATTGTGCACTAAAGGATCAGTCTGTACTAAATAGAAAATAGAAAATAACTCCTGGCCTTGAGATGAGGAGGGGCAGACCAGTAATTCATGCTCAATACTCATAAATCACAAAGAAACACTAAATCAATGGTCTGTCTCCTTTTAACTGCAAAGGAGATGCCATGAGCCTAATGACTAAAGAAAGTCACAAGAGAAAGAAAGTCAAGAAGATGTGGGTAGCAGCACCTTTCCATACCCGCCTGGATTTTTAAGGAGCTTTCTACTCCTTATTCCTTTCAAACACAAAGTTCATCAGCTGGAAGAAAAAAAAAATGGCTCTAAAGAGTCCCCAGACAAAATTAGCAGTACATGAAATATGCCCTGTGTGGGCTAAAGGACAAATTGCAGAACCAGTTAAGACACAAGAGTCAGCCTACGGTCTTAATTATGGTTTTGAGAATAATATAGCACAACATGGGCAGCCCTTTTTCCATCCAATCAACAATTCAGCACCATCCATGTCCAGTCCAAAAGATTAATGAAGGGCGGGGCCTTCATCTTTGGTACCACATCATGAGTTATTCTTGGTTTGCAATAGCTGAAAGGAAGCAGAAAAGCTGGTACCTTTGCCTTGTCTGTGAGTACAAATGCTGGGACTCTGATTGCTGCAACCATTGAGGCCAATTAAAATAATACTGTAACACACAGGAGTGATGCATCCAATTCCCAGATTCCAGGTAATAGCAGCCATGCCCCTAAACGGGCGGGATCATCCATCCCCATTGGTTAAGGCCTTCGGTTTGTTGTCCTCAGAGTAAAACAAAACAATGTGTTCCCACGGACAAGGAACTCCAGAAGAACCCATGGTCTACATTTGGACAGGGATTTTAAGTACCAAATATGCCAGGCACAGAAACAGGACTGGCCTGTGGCCATCACACTTGGAGAAGCTTCTGTTTTGGCAGCACGAACTAGAAACTTCTTAGTGTAGTCTGCTTTTAGTCCCCTTTCCTGAGTGAAGCAGCCAGGGAGTGACCCAGTTCCACAAGCCCCCAATCTAATCAGCATTAATTCTCTCCATGGTCGTCTTCCACCCAGGCTACAATTTTCCCTTCCCATCCAGGGATGGCATCATCATCATGGAAAACCTAGAGAAAGAAAAAAAAAAACCATAATGAAAAATAACCGAATACGGTAGGAAGTCTCATGAAGAAACTGCTATTGATAAAAATAAGACCTCAAACATAAAAAGGATAAGAAAGTGCAGAAGAAAGCCTTGAGTTAAGAGTCTGTGATCCTTTGATTTTGTCCCTAAGGTTGCAACTAGTAATAAATATATATATTCATGGTTTACACATGGACATATCTAATTCTTAGTTCCCAATCTATGAAATGGTAAAATCGTCTCTAACACTGCACTGTTTATAGAGATTTATAAGAATTAATAAATTACTAATCAGAGTACTTCAGGCTTCTTAAGAGAAAGCAATAGTATAAGCATAAAAAAAATGGGAAAGAGGAAAATTTTGATCCCAGGCATTTGTAAAGAAAGGGCTAGAAGGAAAATCAATCTTAACATGTTTCTTAGATGCAGTTCTTTTGATTCATTTATTCAACTCATTTCCTAAGCCATTAACAGGGATACTAAAACATCTCAGTGAAGAAATGTTTACGAAATAATTGATTTTTCCCAACTTCTTTCATTCTGTAACCACAGGATGACACTGGAATACTTCATAACCCAAAACTCTCTTCCAGGAAAAGTAAGTCTCTGTTTGGCAGATGGGTTATAAAGAGAACCATAGGCTAAGAAAATAGGAGTTGGGAATAAGTATAGCTGACTTTTCAGAAGTTCCCTACTTTCATTATCTGAAAAAGTACCACCATAGAATATACAGTTCATATATTCACACCTGTTTGTTTATTTTGCTCTAAGAAGGAGGAAGTTTTCTAGATTTGGCTTCAGATAAAAAAGGGACCTAAAAACCAAGCCTCTATCTCAAGTTCTTCTTTTTCTCCTAAAAAAAGGGGGGGTGTTTTCCTTTTTAAAATAAACATTCACCCTAAATTCTTGGTCAAGGCTCAAAGGCCTTGAACTAAAGAAGCATCAACTTCTTGGGCCATTCCATGACTTCTCAGTCTAGAGTGAATCAGACAGTTGGTTTGTGACTCTGGGAAATTCTTCTGCTCTGATTAGGGAAATCAGCTTCTTCTGGGTACTAGTCCTTAAGCAGGAGACTGTGGGGTTCAGGAACGACCAATAAGGCCACTCAGACTCCTTATGGATTCTGTACCTCCTCTTTAACAGTGCCAAACTCAGGATCCAGTGCTTTGAAGTGATATCGGTGATTCCCTTCCCGGTCAATAACTGCTTTAAAATCCTTCAGTGTCACTTCCCCCAACCTACAACAAAAGGAGAAAGAGTGCTAAAATAGACTGTTAATACATTGGGAAGGTAAGGTGTTAGCTTTAAACCCAGGCCCCTGCCAAAGTCACTACGGACAGAAAAAGCATGGCCTTGTTAGGTCTCTGCACCTGGTAACCCAGAAGATTCTCAAACGCGAAGGCTGGGGAACCAGTCAACACTATGGACTGAAAATGGCATTACATATGGGGTGATCTTAAAATTTCACATAAATTTATTGCTTCAACAGCAGTCAAATCACTTTTCTCTGGATAGAAAACATAAGATCTCTGAAATCAAATTTGCAGAACAACTATAAATATGTCTAAGTTCTCTTGATTTCCTTCTTTGCTGTAATATTCCATTTCTCTAGGCTGGCAGAATTTAAACAAGTATCACCATCTTTAACCTTTTGCCTTCAGGAAGGCTGCCTTCTAACCTAGACCAAATAGGTAGACTCTCTAGGAAAGAGAAATCCTATAACCTCTCTCAGTAGTTGGTTCTAGAGTTTTAAATATTTATTACATATCTACAGAGTGGCAAATGTTTTGTTATATATATTAAAAAAAAGAAAAAGTTCTGTTTAAAAAAAAAAGCTTTCCTTTATCCAAGAAAAAAACCAAACCTGTTGTCATTGAGTTGATTCTGACTCATAGCAGAGGGAGTATATTAACCAAGTGTTTCAAAGGTTTTTAACATAAAATCGCAATAGGGTTTGGTTGCAGTCAGCAAACAGTAACAAAGATCAAGGAGTAATACCCCTGGGGTGCCAGGCTGCAAACCGTGGCTGTTGGCAGGAGCTATTTTGAAGTGCTTAAAAAATAACTTTTCCAAACTTAGAGCATATTTGCATGGTTATCGGCATTGGAAGTACTATGATTGTACCTAGCAGTAGATGATGACTTGTCCCGGTTATGCAGCTGGTCAGTGGCAAAGCTGCAACTAGAACTCCAGTCCCCTGCACTCTTCTCACAACACCGTATTGCTTTCCAAATATCTCTCAGTTGGTCAGATGGGCAGGAACTAATTCTCATGCTGGTTCTGCCTTCTTATTTTTACAGAGAAATGATGAACCCAGAATCTCACCTCTTTGGTATGTTGACCATGAAGGGAGTAAGTGACCGGTCAGTGAAATAGAGCACTTTAGTGCAGGAGCTGCTGATAGCTGGAGAGCTCTGGGAGTGAGGCAACTCTGCAATCAGAGAGACTTTGTGGTTACAACACTGAATTTACTCAAAACCACCCCTCATTTCCAGGTATTCAAAATGTCCCAGGAGAATGAAGCTGCCTGAGGTTACCATGAGGCTCTCAATGCCCTTGCCAAACACCATGCCTGTAGGGTGTGATCCACAGGAAGTCACTAAGGAGGCCATGAAGACAGGTGCTTCAGGCATGGACACTATCATCAGGGGCAGCGTTTCTCATTAATTCTGGGTACGTCTGGCAGGGGAATACCAACTCATCTGACAGGCTTTGTTACTAAAGGTCAAAAGAGGAGAGGCCTGGCAAGATTTCAGCCAAGGCAGAGTGGACACATAGCAAGAGCTGCAAACTCTGGCAACATTTAGATTTTGGAGATCTGTAGAGAAAGCTCAAGGGATTCAGGAAAAGAGAAAGGAACAAGAACCAGAGGAGCAAAGTAACCTTAGAAACTCATATCCCAGGCGGCCTTATGCTTCCGGTCAAAAAGGTGTAATACTTACCTTATCGCTTGGTTATATAGGATCTATATGTCCTGGTCCTATGGCCTTTAACTCAGGTTTCTATAGCCATACTTTGTTTCTACCCTTTGTAAATATACTTATGGAAAAATATAATTAATGAGTGCTTTTGATTATCACTTTAAGAGAAAAGGTGAAAAGACCAATCAGAAACTTTTATCATAAGGGGCAAAAAATAATTAAACTTTTATTAAAGTCTCTCCTGGAATTCCACCTATACATATTTTCTCCTTAACTTATTCAAGGCATTGATCCATATCAAATCGGCAGCCACGGGAAAGTAGTTCTGTGAAGGAGTTAAAAATAAGGAAGACTTAATGGACCACAACTACCACAGCTATTGCAAACCATAGCCTCAACCAGACTAAGTCCAGCACAACTAGATGGTGCCGGCTACCACCACCAACTGCTCTGACAGGGATCACAATAGAGGGTCCTAGACAGAACGGGAGAAAAATGTAGAATAAAATTCAAACTGATTTAAAAAAAGACCAGACTTCCTGGTCTGACAGAGACTAGAGAAACCCTGAGAGTATGGTCCCTAGACACCCTTTTAACTCAGTACTGAAGTCACTCCTGAGGTTCACCCTTTAGCCAAAGACTAGACAGGTCCATAAAGCAAACGATAATGATGCATGTAGCTAAACCACATATACGAGGCTAAATGAGCACACCAGCCCAGGGGCAAGGGTGAGAAGGCAGGAGAGGAAACGAAAGCTGGATAAACGAAAATGGGGAACTCAAGGTTGAGAAGGGGAGAGTGTTGACATGTCACAGGGTTGGCAACCATTGTCACAAAACAATGTGTATTAATTGTTTAATGAGAAACTAATTTGCTCTGTATACCTTCATCTAAAGCACAATTTTAAAAAAAAGGGAGCATATGAAGGATGAATTAATACAGTGGAGAAGACAAGGGAACTTCCTCTCTTTGCACAGCCATCACATTCAGTTTTCAGAGTTTTTTTCAAAGAATGTCAGTTATTGAAACCTATGTGCCATGATGCTCCTTTGACCCAGCACCAGTGCCTGGCACACAGTGGTTGTTTAATAAGTATTTGTTGCATAAATAAAAGATTCACTTTTAGCATTAAAGTATATGATTACAATTCATTCATTCATTGAAAAACATTTCTTGGGCACCTACTATGCTAGATTTTGAGAATACAAAAATCAACTATATGTTATCCCTGTCCTCAAAGAGTTTAGAGTCTACTATGGCTGATGGACATGATTACAAATAGTTATAATACTTTAAAATCAGATTTGGCAAACTGTATGGGAAGACTGAAGATGGAGAGGTTAATTCTACCTGGGAGGGGTGAGAAAAGCCCCACAGTTGAAGTGACCTTTGAAGAGAACCCTTTAAAAAAGCAGGTAGAGAAGCTGGAAAGGTTATTTCAGGAATAGAGAAGGACACATGCAAAGGCATGAAATGGGATCATGTATTTGTAAAACTGTGAGGAGCCCTGGTGGCACAGTGGCTAAAGCACTTGGCTGCTAACCAAAAGGTCAGTGGTTCGAACCCACCAGCCACTTGTTGGGAGAACGATGTGGCAGTGGGCTCCCATAAAGATTTACAGCCTTGGAAACCCTATGGGGCAGTTCTGCCCTATACTATAGCATTGCTATGAGTTGGAATCGACTCGACGACAGTGGGTTTGGTTTGGTATTTGTAAAACTGTAAGTAAACTAGTAAGTCTGGGGCATAAGGAATACATTGGGAAGTTGTAGGAGATGAGGATAATAAAGTGGGCAGGGGCCAGATCACAAAGGACTCTGATACTCAAGCTAAGAAGTTTAGGTATTAGTCTTAAGCTATAAAGAGATACCAAAAGAGAGTGATGGGATCAGACTGGCCTTTTGAAAAATCAATGTAGCAGCAAAGTAAAATATGGATAGGATGGGAGATACTCAGGAAACCAGTAGTCCTGTTAGGAGGCAATTACAACAATCTGAAAGATGAGGAAGGGCAAGATGTAGCCCTGGAGCTAGAAGAGGAATGGATCTGAGACTTTTAGAAGGTAAAAATCTTAGGACTTGGGATATAATTGAACATAGAAGATAAAAGGGAAAAGTAAAAAGTGACTTGGATTTGTAATCTGGGAAGATAGGCGGATGGTAGTACCAGTAACTAAGATAGGGAACAGAAATGAGTTTGTTACATCATCTACTTATTAATTTAAAGTGTTTCTTGGGTGCTTATTATGCGTTAAGCACTAGAAATGCAAAAATAAATTAGATAAAATCCCTCCTTAAGGAGCTCGAAGTCTAGTGGGGTAATACAGCAAAACAATTACAATTACATAGCAAAACAATTAAAATGCAATAAAATAGTGGTATAAACGTATTTTGGGAGAATTTCATGGAGGGAGTAAACGATGTCAAATGCCATACACAAGTCTAGGAGGTAAAAACTGATTTGGTAAATAGGTCATCAATGACATTAGTGAGAGCAGTTTCAGGGGACTAATGAGCTAGCTTACAGACTTTTAGTATGAAAAAGAAAAGCGTAATGAGGGAGAACTATTCTCACCCAGTATTAAATCATATAATAAAATGGTAATTATTAGATTAGTGTGGTATTACTGTAAAAATGATATACAAAAAACTCAGAACAATTAGCCCAGCAACTCATCCTTATTTGTATGTATGTGTGCAAATTTTTTTAATTGTGGTAAAATTCAGCTAACATACAATTAACCATTGGAAAGTATACAATTCGGTGGCATTAATATATTCACAATGTTGTACAACCACTTCTCTCTAGTTTCAAAACTTTTTCATCATTCCAGAAAAACACCTAGTGCCCTTCAAGTCAACATTCCTTATTCTCCCTTTCTTCCATTCCCTGGCAACCAATAATCTGATTTCTGTCTTTATGGATTTGCCTTTTCTAGATATTTTGTATGAAAGGAATTGTATGTGACCTTTTGTGTCTGGCTTCTTAATGTTTTTGAGGTTCATCCAAGTTGTAGCATGTATCAATACTTCATTCCTTTCTATGGGTGAATATTATTCCATTGTATGCATATACCAGTTTGTTTATCCATTCGTTGATAGACATTTGGATTGCTTCTACCTTTTGGCTATTATGAATAATGTTGCTATAAACATTTGCATACAAGTTTCTGTGTGGACATATATCGTCATGTCTCTTGGACATATACCTAAATATACCTAGGTTGACGGTTCATATGGTAATTCTATGTTTAACATTCTGAAGAACTGCCAAACTTTCTACAGCTGCTGAACCACTTTATATTCTCATCAGCAATGTACAAGGGTTCCTATTTTTCCACATCCTCACCAAAATTTATTTTTCTTTTTTTTTAAATAACCATCCCAGGGAGATAAAGTGGTCCTATTGTGGTTTTCATTTGCATTTCTCTAATGACTAACGATGTTGAGCAGCCTTTCATGTGCTTGTTGGCCATTTGTAAATCTTCTTTGGTGAAATGTCTATTCAACTCCTTTGCCCATTTTTTGATTGGGTTGTTTGTCTTTTTGTTGCTAAGTTGTAGGAGTTCTTTAAATATGCTGACTATTAAACCCTTATCAGATATATGGTTCCCCAAAATTTTCCCCCATTCTGTAGGCTGTCACTTTACTTTATTGATATACTCTTTAGATGCACAAAAATTTTTCATTTTGATAAAGTCCAATTTATTTATCTTTTGCTGTGCTTTTGGTGTCATATCTAAGAATGCACTGTGAAAAACTAGACCTGAAGCATTACTCCTATGTTTTCTTTTAACAGTTTTATGGATTGAATTCTTACATTTAGGTCCTTGATCCATTTTTAGTTAATTTTCATATATGGTGTGAAGTATGGGTCCCGCTTCATTCTTTTGCATGTGGAAATCCAGTTGTCCCAGAATCATTTACTAAAGAGACTTTTTTTTTTTTTTTTAACCTATTGAATGGTCTTGGAACCCTTGCCAAAAATCAGTTCACCAGAGATGTATGGTATTTCTGACCTCACAATTCTATTCCATTAATCTATTATATTACTTTTTTATGAGAAATAATTATTGTTCTTGTTTTCCCTTAAGAGTAAATGTTAAGCCATGGAGTGGATTCAGAGGGTAGACTACTCTTTCAGGAAATTTGGCTGTGATGAAAAGAAGAAAGAAGAGACACAACTCAAGGGAAATGAAGGGAGGGTGTTTTGATAAAATTAACATTTGCCTTGCACCTCTTAGATGCCACACACTATACTAGATGATTTGCATATAATATTTCATTTAATGCACACAGTCTTTCAATAACATCTCCATTGCATAAATGAGAAAACTAAGATACAGTGCCACCACGCGTCTGTCAGTTTGTTGTGTTGTGGTGGCACGCGTGTTGCTGTGATGCCAGAAGCTATGCCACCAGTATTTCAAATACCAGCAGGGTCAACCATGGTGGCCAGGTTTCAGCAGAGCTTCCAGACAAAGACAGACTAGGAAGAAGTACATAGTGGTCTACTTCTCAAAAAATTGGCCAGTGAAAACCTTATGAATAGCAGCGGAACATTGTCTGATATAGTGCCGGAAGATGAGCCGCTCAGGTTGGAAGGCACTCAAAATACGACTGCGGAAGACCTCCCTTCTCAAAGTAGAGTTGACTTTAACAACATGGATGGAAAAGCTTTCGGGACCTTCATTTGGTAATGTGGCACGACTCTAAGAAGAAACAGCTGCAAACATCCATTTATAATTGGAACATAGAATGTATGAAGTATAAATCTAAGAAAACTGAAACTTGTCAAAAATGAAATGGAACAGATAAACATCGATATCCTAGGCATTAGTGAGCTGAAAGGGACTGGTATTGGCCATTTTGAATCAGACAATCATATGGTCTACTATGCCAGGAATGACAACTTGAAGAGGAATGGCGTCGCATTCATCATCAAAAAGAACATTTCAAGATCTATCCTGAAGTACAATGCTGTCAGTGATAGGATAATATCCATACACCTACAAGGAAGAACAGTTAATACGAGTATTATTCAAATTTACACACCACCCACTAAGGCCAAAGACGAAGAAATTGAAGATTTTTACCAGCTTCTGCAGTTTGAAATTGATCAAACATGCAATCAAGATACACTGATAATTACTGGTGATTGGAATGCAAAAGTTGAAAAGAAAGAAGGATCTGTAGTTGGAAAATATGGCCTTGATGACAGAAATCAGGCCAGAGATTGCATGATAGAATTTTGCAAGACCAACGACATCTTCATTGCCAATACCTTTTTTTTGACAATATAAATGGTGGACCTCACCAGGTGGAATACACAAGAATCAAGTAGACTACATCTGTAGCAACAGACAATGGAGAAGCTCAATATCATCAGTCAGAACAAGGCCAGGCGAAGGATATGAATAGGCACTTCACCAAAGAAGACATTCAGGTGGCTAACAGACACATGAAGAAATGCTCACGATCATTAGCCATTAGAGAAATGCAAATCAAAACTACAATGAGATACCATCTCATCCCAACAAGGCTAGCATTAACCCAAAAAACACAAAATAATAAATGTTGGAGAGGTTGTGGAGAGACTGGAACATTTATACACTGTTGGTGGGAATGTAAAATGGTACAACCACTTTGGAAATCAATTTGGCACTTCCTTAAAAAGCTAGAAATAGAAGCACCATAAGATTCCAGCAATCTCACTCCTTGGGAAATATATCCTAGAGAAATAAGAGCCATCACACGAATAGATATATGCACACCCATGCTCATTGCATTGCAGCACTGTTCACGATAGCAAAAAGATGGAAACAACCTAGGTGCCCATCAATGGACAAACGGATAAACAAATTATGGTATAGTCACACAATGGAATACTCCACAACGATGAAGAACAGTGACGAATCCGTGAAACATAACATGGAGGAATCTGGAAGGCATTATCCTGAGTGAATTTAGTCAGTTGCAAAAGGACAAATATTGTATAAGGCCACTATTATAAGAACCCAAGAAAAGGTTTAAACACAGAAGAAAACATTCTTTGATGATTACGAGGGTGGGGAGAGAGAGAGTGGGGTATTCACTAACTAGATAGTAGACAAGAATTATCTTAGGTGAAGGGAAGGACAACACACACTACAGGGGAAGTCAGCAAACCTGGACTAAACCAAAGCTAAGAAGTTTCCTGAATACAACCAGACATTTTGAGGGACAGAGTAGAAGGGGCAGGGGTCTGGAGACCATGGTTTCAGGGGACATCTAGGTCAACTGGCATAACAAAGTTTATTAAGAAAATGCTCTGCTTTAGTCAGTCACAGAAGGACAAATATTGTATAAGACCACCATTATAAGAACCCAAGTAAAGGTTTAAACACAGAAGAAAACATTCTTTGATGGTTACGAGGGTGGGGAGGGAGGGTGAGGGTTATTTACTAACTAGACAGTAGATGGAATTATCTGAGCTGAAGGGAAGGACAGCACACACTACAGGGGAAATCAGCACAACTGGACTAAACCAAAGCTAGGAAGCTTCCTGAATACAATCAAACACTTTGAGAGACAGAGGAGCAGGGGTAGGGGTCTGGGGACCATGCTTTCAGAGGACATCTAGGTCAACTGGCATAACAAAGCTTATTAAGAAAATGTTCTGCATCCTACTTTGGTGAGTGGTGTCTGGGGTCTTAAAAGCTAGCAAGTGGCCATCTAAGATGCATCAATTGGTCCCAACCACTTGGAGTAAAGGAGAATGAAGAACACTAAAGACACAAAGAAAGTATTAGCCCAAGAGACAGAAAGGGCCACATACACCAGAAACTTCATCAGCCTGAGACCAGAAGAACTAGATGGTCCCCGGCTACCACCAAAGACCACCCCGACAGGGAACACAACAGAGAGTCCCGGATGGAGCACGAGAAAGGTGGAGTGCAGAACTCAAATTCTAGTAAGAAGACCAGACTTAATGGTCTGACTGAGACTGGAGGAACCCCAGAAAGCATGGCCCCCAGATTCTCTATCAGCCCAGAACTAAAACAATTTCCGAGGCCAACTCTTCAGACAAAGATTAGACTGGACTATGGGACGTAAAATGCTACTCATGAAGAGAGTGCTTCTTAGCTCAAGTAGATACATGAGACTAAATGGGCAGCTCCTGTCTGGAGGTGATATAAGACAGACAGTGTCAGGAACTGGTTGAAGGGACATGGGAAATCAGCGGTGGAAAGGAGGAGTGTGCTGTCACAGTATAGGGACAGCAATTAGGGTCACACAACAATGTATGTATAAATTTTTGTACGAGAGACTAACTTGAATTGTAAACTTTCACTTAAAGTACAACACTAAAATTAAAAAATATTTAAAAAAATAACAAGTCCAGGGCCAACTGTGGAACAGACCATGCTCATATGTAAGCTCAACTTGAAGCTAAAGAAAATTAAAACAAGTCCATGAGAGCCAAAATATGACCTTGAGTACATCCCACCTGAATTTGGAGACCATCCCAAGCGTAGATTTCATGCACTGAACACCGATGACCAAAGACCAGATGAACTGTGGGATGACACGATACATGAAGAAAGCAAAAGGTCATTAAAAAGACTGGAAAGAAAGAAAAGACCAAAAAGGATGTCAGAAGAGACTCTGAAACTTGCTTTTGAACACACAGTAGCTAAAGCAAATGGAAGAAATATTTACTTGTCAAATGTTATCTTTCATTAACTTTTCAAAAGCATTTACCATTCTTGACTAGTCTCTCCTGGAAACATTCTTCTTTAGCTTCAATGCCATCAATTATTCATTCAACAAATATTTACTGAATATCTATTACGTACCACCTATGTTAGACACTGGAGATACAGAGATGAAAAGTTAATGAAAGATAACATTTGACCAGTAAATATTTGATTTGGCAATGAGATGGTCAAACAGTGACCCTACAAAAAGAACAAGTGGAGTAACTGGGTAAAAATCAGACTATTGTGGTAGTGAATGGGAAGTGAGGAATTAAAGAGAGCAAGTGTAGATTGTTCTTTCAGGAAATTTGATATCGAGGAATAAGAGAAATAAATCTGTAGCTAGAGGGCTAGCAGAACTAAAGAAATTTCTATATTTTCAGATGAGAGACACTTCATCTTGTTTGTGAATATAAATATTTACAAGCTTTAGATTAAGACCCTAGTTTACAAACAGCTGTGAATTTACCTGTAGTAGTTTGAGAAAGGGAAGGAATATTTGAGGGAGGAAGAAATTCATTAGATCTTTTAAGAAGAATTTCCAAATATATCATCATCCCTACATTGGCAGTTTACATCAACCCAGACACCTAGGAAAAGTACTGAAGAGGATAACAGTAAGATAAAAACCCTCTCAAGAAAACAGAGATGACTATTTCAAAGCAATGCTCAAAAAAGAAATTGAAACTAATTTTGGTACTAAAATAATTTGTTTCATTCCTAGTATAGACATCTCTCATCAGAGAAGAAAAAGATACTGGGATCAGAGGTTTGAGAATGCTATTTTATTTACTCTATTAAAAAAATTATTTTACATTCCATATCTGTGCAAATATTTCAAGTGTTTTACTTTAGGCTTTGTTTATTAATGTGGTTTTTAAAATTGTATAGTATATGTAACATACAAAGCTGGTTTTAGTCAGCTTTTTAACCACTATTTGGTTTTATAAAGTATTGTTTAGATACTTTTAGACTAGGCTTGTGTAAACTACAAAAGAAAATGTGACCATTATTAAAAGATAAGATATAATACAAAAAAAGAAATTACCAAGCAGGGTAGATTTCCAACACATTGGAGTGGACAGGGTGGGAAATGACTGGGCATGGAGCAAACTAAAACATACTTCCTAGCCGTGGCCACTAGACGTTGCAAATATTTTGTAGGACTTAAACTGAACAACCTAACCACTCAAAGCTTAAGGAAAATTCCCAAACAAATTCAACTTCTTGACTCTAGGAAGAACTGGAAAATTCCTGTACCTTTTGGGACTGTAGAGTCATTTGTGTGTGCATGTGTGTGTTTTTGTTTGTTTTATATTTTGCTTTGTCTGGAGTAAACATTTTGGGCTTGTATATTTTCCAACAGGTTCCTCATGGGCACAATTAAGTGTTCTGGAATTCCCACTCTTCACAATGTTAGCCATAATTTGTTATGATCCACACAGTCGAATGCCTTTGTATAGTGAATAAAACACAGGTAAATATCTTTCTCGTATTCTCTGCTTTCAGCCAGGATCCATCTGACATCAGCAATGATATCTCTGGTTCCACGTCCTCTTCTGAATCCAGCCTGAATTTCTGGCAGTTCCCTGTCGATATACTGCTGCAGCCACTTTTGAATGATCTTCAGCAAAATTGTACTTGCATGTGATATTAATGATATTGTTTGATAATCTGATCACCGTTCTTGGGAATAGGCATAAATATGGATCTCTTCCAGTTGATTGGCCAGGTAGCTGTCTTCCAAATTTCTTGGCATAGACGAGTGAGCACTTTCAGCGCTGCATCTGTTTGTTGAAACATCTCAGTTGATATTCCGTCAATTCCTGGAGCCTTGTTTTTCACCAATGCCTTCAGTGCAGCTTGGACTTCTTCCTTCAGTACCATCGGTTCCTGATCATATGCTACCTCCTGAAATGGTTGAATGTCGACCAATTCTTTTTAGTATAATGACTCCGTGTATTCCTTCCATCTTCTTTTGATGCCTTCTGTGATGTTTAATATTTTCCGCATAGAATCCTTCACTATTGCAACTCAAGGCTTGAATTTTTTCTTCAGTTCTTTCAGCTTGAGAAATGCCGAGCATGTTCTTCCCTTTTCGTTTTCTATCTCCAACTCTTTGCACAAGACATTAGAATACTTTACTTTGTCTTCTTGAGCCACCCTTGGAAATCTTATGTTCAGTTCTTTTACTTCATCATTTCTTCCTTTTGCTTTGCTCCTCGACATTCAAGAGTAAGTTTGAGAGTCTCTTCTGACATCCATTTTGGTCTTTTCTTTCTTTCCTGTCTTTTTAATGACCTCTTGCTTTCTTCATGTATAATGTCCTTGATGTCATTCCACAACTTGTCTGGTCTTCGGTTATTAGTGTTCAACACGTCAAATCTATCCTTGAGATGATCTCTAAATTCAGATATGCTCAAGGTCGTACTTTGGCTCTCGTGGACTGATTCTAATCTTCTTTAGTTTCAACTTGAACTTGCATATGAGCAACTGACAGTCTGTTCTGCAGTTGGCCCCTAGCCTTGTTCTGACTGATGATATTCAGCTTTTCCATCATCTCTTTCCACAGATGTAGTCGATTTGATTCCTGTGTATTCCATCTGGCGAGGTCCATGTGTATTGTCACCATTTATGTTGGTAAAAAAGGGTATTTGCAATGAAGAAGTTGTTGGTCTTGCAAAATTCTATCATGCAATCTCCGGCATCATTTCTATCACCAAGGCCATATTTTCTAACTACCCATCCTTCTTCTTTGTTTCCAACTTTAGCATTCCAATCACCAGTAATTATCAATGTATCCTGATTGCATGTTCAATCAATTTCAGACTGCAAAAGCAGGTAAAAATCTTCAATTTCTTCATCTTTGTCCTTACTGGTTGGTGCATGAATTTGAATAATAGTCGTATTAACTGGTCTTCCTTGTAGGCGTATGGATATTATCCTATCACTGACAGCACTGTACTTCAGGATAGATCTTGAAATGTTCTTTTTGACAATGAATGCGACACCATTCCTCCTCAAGCTGTCATTTCTGGCATAGTAGACCATATGATTATCCGATTCAGAATGGCCAATACCAGTCCATTTCAGCTCACTGATACCTAAGATATCGATGTTTATGCGTTCCATTACATTTTTGATGATTTCCAATTTTCCGAGATTCATACTTCGTACGTTCCACATTCTGATTATTAATGGACGTTTGCAGCTGTTTCTTCTTATTTTGACTTGTGCCATATCAGCAAATGAAGGGCCCGAAAGCTTAACTCCATCCATGTCATTAAGGTCGACTCTACTTTGGGGAGGCAGCTCTTCCCCAGTTGTCTTCTGAGTGCCTTCAAACCTGGGGGGGTCTCATCTTCCAGCACTATATCAGACAATGTTCCGCTGCTATTCATAAGGTTTTCACTGGCTAATCCTTTTCAGAAGTAGACTGCCATGTCCTTCTTCCTAGTCTGTCTTAGTCTGGAAGCTCAGCTGAAACCTGTCTGCCGTGGGTGACCCTGCTGATATACTGAATACTGGTGGCATAGCTTCCAGCATCACAGCAACACACAAGCCCCCACAGCATGACCAACTGACAGACACTTAATTGTGCTCATGAGGAACCTGTATATGAGGAATATAAATCAAGAAGCAGTTGTTCGGATGAACAAGGGGATACTGCATGGTTTAAAGTCAGGAAAGTTTTGCATCAGGGTTGTATCCTTTCACCAAACCTATTCAGTCTGTATGCTGAGCAAATAATCCCAGAAGCTGGACTATGTGAAGAACGGGGCATCTGGATTGGAGGAAGACCCATTAACACCCTGTGTTACGCAGATGACACAACCTTACTTACTGAAAGTGAAGAGGACTTGAAGCACTTACTGATAAAGATCAAAGACCACAGCCTTCCGTAGGGATTACACCTCAACATAAAGAAAACAAAAATCTTCACAACTCAACCAATAAGCAACATCATGATAAACGGAGAAAAGATTCAAGTTGTCAAGGATTTCATTTTACTTGGATCCACAATCAACACCCATAGAAACAGCAGTCAAGAAATCAAAAGACACATTGCATTGGGCAAATCTGCTGCAAAAGACCTCTTTAAAGTGTTGAAAAGCAAAGATATTACCTTGAAGACTAAGGTGTGCTGACCCAAGCCATGGTATTTTCAGTCAAATCACGTGCATGCGAAAGCTGGACAATGAAAAAGAAGACTGAAGAATTGACGCCTTTGAATTGTGGTGTTGGTGAAGAATATTGAATATACCATGGACTGTCAAAAGAACGAACAAATCTATCTTGGAAGAAGTACAACCAGACTGCTCCTTAGAAGCAAGGATGGCGAGACTATGTCTTACATACTTTGGTCACGTTGTCAGGAGGGATCAGTCCCTGGAGAAGGACATCATGCTTGGTAAGGGAGAGGGTCAGCGAAAAAGAGGAAGACCCTCAATAAGATAGACTGACACAGTGGCTGCAACAATGGTCAAGCATAACAACGACTGTGAGCATGGCGCAGGACCAGGCAGTGTTTCTTTTTGTAATACACAGGGTCGCTATGAGTTGGATCTGACTCGACGGCACCTAACAACAACAACATATTTTCCAAAGATATTGTAGCCTCTCTGAGTCAGCAGCATCCTGCATGTGGCTAACTGGCACTTGGGGTAATGGTGGTGATGAAGATGGTATGTGTCTTCATAGTCCTGGAAAAACTCAATTCTAATACTTCCACAGAAGGAAAATATTATAAGAGTGAAGCATTATAAGGAAAATTCTAACCTCAAAATATTAGTAGCATGAAAAATACTAAATGTCTAGTCTAATACACTGGGAGTCCTAACTGAGCAAAATTGAGTACTCACTTGAATTAGGGGGCCGGGACTCCGGGTATTCACCACCTGCCTGAGTTCTGGGTGACCTGCCCCGAACCTGGAAACCAGACAAAAATCCCAAGAGTTATGATCAATGAGGGAACTTAATCAAGAAACGTAAATCATAAAAATCTACCTAAAATATATACTTTGCCTACCACTTCTTCTTCCCCAGTACATAAACTGAACATAATATCCTAACAATAATAAGGTATGCTTATAAAATGCTTTCTAGTTTCCAGTGTACTTTCTCATATATTATATCATCCAATGCTGTCTGTGCCAAGCTCATTCAGGGTTTGGAAGGTAGGGAAGTAAGCAGTAAAGAAAGACCCTGTGGGGGTCAAGAGTCACAATTCCTTAGACAGCTATACAGTTACTAGGAGTAAAAGTTATCATCTTCTCCCTTGGATTATTATACCATAATGAATAGTCAGCTCCACTAAGAGGAAAGCCAAAGAGAAGAGCAATACAACCTTCTTTTAACCCTGTCTTCATCTAAATTGGAGTCCCTGGGTGGTGCAAACAGTTAAGCGCTCAGCTGCTAACTGAAGGATTGGAGGTCTGAGTCCACCCAGCGGCACCTCGGAAGACAGGCCTGGCAGTCTACTTTGGAAAAATCAGCCATTGAAAACCCTACGGAGCACAGCTCTACTCTGACACACATGGGGCCGCTAAGAGTCAGAATCGACTCAACAGCAACCTTTTTTCCTCTAAATTAAAATCCTTAAGCCAAGCTTCCTCAGGAGTTTGCCTAAGAGAGACGCCACAGAATGAGGATTACCCTCCTTTCTTGTTTCTTCTGGGTCTCCATGGTATGCAGCCGCTCCATGAGGCTGGAGATGCCCTGCTCCAGGCTGTCTATGGTGTGGTGCTGAGGATCGTGGCCACTGAAGCTGTTGCGCAGGCTGCGGAGAGCGTCTCGAACAAGCTGCAGGTCACTGGTCTGAGGGCAAAAACAAGGTGCTATTGGCCTGGTGCAGTGCCATATCATTAACCAGGTCCCAGCCACTGGTTTTGAGATACAGGAGAGAGGTTTCCAGGAAAGATCTTTCACCTTTGCAGGAGTAAGGAGAGTGGTATGAACTGAAGGAAATCTTTCTCCACAAAAGTGGGCCATCTGTTTGCCCACTAATTCTTAGTTTTGGAGATCAAGCATCTCACATCTTTACACACCCACCAGACGCAAGAATTGGGGAACTGGGATATAAAAGGCCTCATCTGTGGGTGATGACTGGGGCACTCTTCTGGTTTCAGCTAGAAGTGGCAGGTCTATACTCAAATCCTAAGAACCTACCCCTCTGTGGGTGATTGAAGCAGCTCCTTTTCCTGCCGTTGGAAGGAGAAAACCATTGCTTTGAGAGTTGTGACTGTTGTAGTTGGTCCCCTATAGCAGTAAGAAGAAATGATGCAAACGAGGGTGAGAATGGTTGCACAACTTAAAAAATGTAATCAGTGTCACTGAATTGTCCATGTAGAAAGGGCTGAATTGGTATATGTTCTGCTGTGTATATTCTCAACAACAACAAAAAATAAAATAAATCATTAAAAAAAAAAAAGAAGAAATGATGCTTATTATAGGCGACATTCCCAAGCCAAGATGTCCTGTCTTATATTTCTTCTTTACATTTACCACCTGACACAGTACATAATTCTTTGTTTAATGTCTCTCTCTATTAAAGCTTCACGAGGGCATGGACTTTTTCCCTTTCACTTCTGTACCCCCAGTACCTGACACCCACTAGGCATTCCATAAGTATTTGTTGACTGCTGAATGAATGAAATGGAAACCCCCAACCTGGCCTCTGCCCTGGCCACTGGAGATCTCACACTCATGAAAAGAGTCAGAAAGCTGCTCCAGCACTACCTGCCTTTGCTTCAGCAATAAAAAAAACAACAGCAACTAATATTTGTTGAGACTGACTCTGTGTCAGATGGACCTAACAGGACTGTGTTTATTTACATGAAGTGTCTCACGTATTCCTCATAATGACACAGAGGACCACTTTCATTTTCCAGGTGAGTCTATTTCTAAGGCTCAAAGGTCAAGCCTCAAGGTTACTTACTTAAGGTCACACAATGGGCAAGTGAGTAAAGCTGGGATTTGAAACCAGATTTTTTTATTCTGGAACCTGCACTCTTAACCCCCTCACCATATAGCCTCCGTAACAAGCCAACCTGTGGCCTTGGTTCAGCCCGGAATCAGAAAAAGAATCTCCTTGTAAATGTGGGAGGAGAACCCAAGTTCCAGGTTACCTCATCTGCCTCTCTTCTCATACAGTGAGCCAAGAGGACATCTTTGTGTTCCAGCTCCCGCTCTAGATCTACCTGCGAAACAGAGACTAAATCAGAAAAGGATTTCTTTGGGCCAAGGGGTCAGCAGCCGAATATGTTTGCACCTGCTGGTAACTGGCCTCAGAGAGTTTCCGGAGTGCTTCTTCCAACTTGGCCTGGTGCTGCTGAAGGAGGCGGTCCTTCTGCCCCAGCTCTTTCTGCAATGGAGATAGAACTTTCAGATATGTGGCAAGAACAAGGACACTGAACAGTTCACCCTTTGTGATGAAATTTCCACCTGAGTAAAGTAGAGCCTCAGGAGAACAGTCCTTTCTTCAAGCTTTAACAAGAAGACATTACATACCATAATAGTCTTACACAGTCCAAAGGATTCTTGGAGAGGTAAGGAGGAAGGGAACTATCATTTGTAGGGGGACCACTAGGTACCATCTGTGCTAGTTAGAGATAAAGGTAAGACTAGAACCAAAGTTTCCCGACTCCAAGCTCTGCACTCCTTCTCCTAGCCATGCTACCTATTCCTCAGGGGTAGTGAATCAAGAGAACACAGAGGAAGATTTCCTTGCAGAAGGCAAAGGAGAGAACAGGTGCCTAAGTGCTCTTTGAGCAACAACAACAATGGGCAACAGTCAAGCTGCTCGTAAAAGGTTAGATGGAGATAATTTCCAAACTGATATCTATTCTTACTTTATATTCTCCCAAAATCCGGTTCCTCTCATCCAGCTTCCTCTGCAAATCCACCTGCAAGAAGGGTAAGAAAGAACTCACTGGCACAGAGGTACTGTCTGCCAACCCTACTAGGATATCACCTACTTAGTAACCAGAGCTGATGTTAGCAGTCACAGTATACAGCACAGAGAGGGCACGGTCATGGTAAAAACACACAGCTTCTCTCCATGTCTTTAGTGAGATAATCACACTGTAGACCAATCAGACTGTAGACCTACAACTTAGCCTCAGCCTCCTAGTGTCCTCAAAATTAAGGAAATGCTCAAGGACCTTCCTGCCCCACGTGGTTTGGGCTTTCACCTAGGAACAGAAATGAGCCCGATGGGGAATAAAACTAATGAGAGCAAGCATCCTAGAACTAAATCTAACAAGACTTTATGCAAATATGTTTCCTATTCTGCTACGGGGACTCTATGAGATGAGTGTTCATTCATTTAACTCACGTTCTGGTTGTGTAGCTCATCTTTGTCCATATTTGCCCTCAGTAGTTCTTGTTTGAGCTGAAGCACAGATGTGTCCTGCTGAGCCAATCTCTGTTGCAAGGCATCCTGGGGAAAAAAAGCATACAAATTATTTCAGTCCCAATTAATCAATCAGCCAGTTATTACTAAAAGCTATTAAACCTTTAAGTGTGTATCCAGCATTAGTTCTGTCAAACTGAGAGACAAAAGGAGTATAAGGGTCTTTCCATAAGGAGCTGAGCAGGGGTTTTTCTGTCCCCCTCCAGGACATTAGCATCTAAAGGAAAATCCTACCCATTGTCCTACCAAGCTGACTGAAATCTGATTTTTACCTCCACTTCATTCCTGACGCAGTTCTACTCTATGAGTCGGAATTGACTTGACGGCAAAGGGTTTGGGTTTTTTGGTTTTATTCCTAATAGCATGGTATGCTAGAGTGAGAATGAGTGGCCTCTGGGATCAGATAGGCCTACATTCAAATTACAAGTGTACCGCTTACTGCTTTGTAAACCTGACCTTGGACAATGCCCTCTCCTTCCTCCCACCTTGGCTTTCCCATCTGTATCCTGGAAATTTAAATATGCAGTTTATATTAGCTCTTTTTCTTCCCACCTCTCTGCCCAGCCCCCATTTCCTAGAGAACTGGACCCTATCCCTGCCTGCCCCCTCTGTTCACATAGAATCCCTGGAATCATTCCCATGCCATCTTCCAGAACCCTGCTCCTGCCCTACTTCCAATGCTTAGTCTGGACCAGGATTGAGATTATGTAGTTCCACTACTTAGAACTGTTCTTAGACTGATGGTTCCTTTTCCCAATTTCCTAAAACTGGTATATCTTACTAGTTTTAGGTTCTTTTTCACTCAGCTTGGGCCCTCTTGGTTCCCACCATGCCTAAGAAAAGGTGAGTGGTAAATACTTACTTGTGAGAGTCAGCTACCACACATTCCTCCAACCATGGTGACTTCAAAGGGAGCTAATGGTCTTGGGCTACTTCTCCCTGTTTCCAGTATATTAGCCCTGACTTTTCTCTCTAGACTGCAAAGTAATGGTGCAAGCTCTGAGAACGTGACAGCCCATTCTCAAATATGCTGCCTGCCATGACGGTATGTGGCAAAGATAGTCTAAGATGTCTCGGAATCAGTAGTTTAGAAGAACATCTCTTAAAGTATGCTCCATGGGATGTAGTAAGTGTTGCATAGGGGGACAAATACTTCTGTGGTTAGTGATTCTCAGTTCTCAGGTCCTTTAATAGGCTGCTATTCCCTGTGATCTTTAAGCCTCTAGGGAATTTCTCAAACTTATTTGACCTTGGAACACTTTTTTTTTTTCTTTAAGTGTCTCAAAGGACTAAGGCTATAGAATACACTTTGGAAAATGCTGCTTAGTTACACTCTAGCCCACGAATGGGAGTGGAGGGAAGAGGGGAAAAGTGGCAGTTTAAGAACATCCTCTTCCACTTCTAGGTACTTATTCAACAGATATACTCCCACTTGGGCAAAACAGAATATATCTAAGGTCATTAGCTGGCGCATGATTTATATTAGCAAAAGATTGGAAATAACCCTAAAAGACCATCAACAGGAGACTAATTAAATAAATTATCATATGTACATATGTTGGAATACTATGTAGTATGTTGTGAGAATTGAATGTAAATATATGTTGAAATTTTTTGAAATAGTTTTATCAGAGCTTTTATGCAGACATAAAAAGACCTAGGAAGGTCTTTATTTACTGAAATAGAATGATCTCCAAAACACACTGCGAAGTAAAAACAACAAGGTGCCAAGTAGTCTTTATAGTTATATTACCATTTGGGTAAAAATGAGGAGAGAAATTACATACACACATATTTCCTGATAATATAATTTGCCTCTAGGATGGAGAACTAGGTGACTGGGGAACAGAGCTGGAAAGAAGACTTTTCACAGTTGATCCTTATGTACTTTTTAACTTTAAACCACTGGAATGTTATTAACTATTCAAAAACTAAGTAAATTTATATTTTTAAAAAAGGACTTTCTGCCCTAGAACTAAAGGGGAGCATTGTACATATACAGACAACCAAGATAGCACAGAGGGAAGTGACAGCACTATGAGTCATTACTACTAGAAGTACGCCTCAGTGAGAAACAAACGTATACTCAACATATTTCACTTCCCACCCAAAAAGCCCTTTCTTTACCAATGGCCCAGAGCCTGTTTAAGGCACCCAGCATCTACACAAGAACTGACTATAGGACCCAACTATCCTCCTAGTACCCACCCTCACCAGCAGATAACTTTACCTCAGAGATTTTATTTAAAGAGTAAAATGTCGTCTTTTTACCTTTATCCCCTGTAAGTTTCTGGCTTCTTGTTTATATTTCAGCAGCTCCTTCTGTAAACCAAATATAGTTAGATCAGATGGTAGCATCTGGGTTGCTTCAGAAGCATTACCTCATTCTGTCTGTAAGAGGACAATACCCAGATGATCATTCCATGAAAAATTACCTGCCTACTGAAGCAGAAAGCAGGTCTGGTAAGCAGTAAAGCTGGCCCGTAGAAACAACAGCAGGGCCCATACCATTCTTCCCTGTGACACCTAGGCTGAACTGCACCCAGGTAGAGAAGAGTCTCGCCAAGAAAGAAGATGCCATACATCTGCAAAGACTTGCTTTCCTATATTCAGCAATCTTTGCTGACAGGAAAACCTAGTCATAATTTAAATCCCTCCACTGAAATATATGATCACATCTTAGTATGTCTACTCCCAATGTCATTAAATAATTATCTCAGTTCTTAATGTTCAGCACAGGGTCTGAGTACTTTTGATTCCTCCAGAAGGTATTGCTCTTTATGGACCAAACAAAAGCACATTTAGCCTAATAATGAAATACTGAGTAATTAGCCTTCCCTTACAAGAGATTCAATATATGTATATGATTGTCACTAGGAAAGATATGTTAGGAGGGGAACACCCATAACCCAGACCTGCTCTCGTCTTTTCCTATTGCATCACACCAACAGTCTGTAATAAACACGTCTAAACTGGGATTTCTAAACTTGGACTCCACAGATGGGCTCAAAAGTTCCTTTATTAAAAATTTCAATCTGTGAACGTGTGCACGCACACTTGCATATTTCTAGCTTTAGTCATATACCTGTGACCCAAATGAAGTTAAGAACCACTGACCTAAAAGAATTCTGGGAAGTATTCTTTTAAAAAAAGACCATATTGATATTAGATCGTTTTTTTTTTCTTTTAATTAAAAAACAAAGCAAAACTATGAAACATTTCAAACATATAGAAAAGTGCAACCAATAATGACATAGACACCTATACCCACAACTAAGATCAAAAAGGAACTACCATTTTGCCACGTTTAGGACAGATCTCTCTCTCTAAATTAAAGGCATAATTACAGATATAGCTAAAGTCCTAACTCTGCCCCTTGCCCCCATTACTGTCCTGAAATTGGTATAATATCCCCATAGTATTTTTGAAAGTATAAAATGTGCATGTCCTGACATACCTTTAGGTCCTGATTCTCCTCCATACTCTGATCCAGACGACTTTGGATTATAATCTGTATTAAGACAAAGAGATGATTATATACTATACTATATGCTGTAAAGTTCAGAGGCCATTCACTCACAAATATTTACTGAATACCTAGGATGCGAGGCTCTGCACCCTGGATACAAAGAAGAACAGGAAACAATCCCCGCCCTAGTGGAATTATATGCCCAGGGTGCTGCATGTACATCAGTATGGATAAAGCTTAGAGTGAGTAAGTGTATGCTGGGTGCAGGGTGAGGAAAGGGGAAGGAGAAATGGCAAGAGGTGAAGCTGGAGAGAAAAACAGTGGCCAGGCCAGCTCATGAAAAGCCAGTGATGGCAATGGGGAACCAATGAAAAGTTGTATGCAAAGGAACGGAAAATGAAATTTGCCTTTAAGGTAAATTACTCCTGAGGTTTTATTTTAAAAAAATGGGTTAGAGGGGGTCAGGAGAGAAATCAGGAAAACCAGTTGGAAGGCCTCTAGAGTACTGGATGACGGTCTGAACTAAGGTAGTGGCTATGAGAATGGAGAAAAATGGATGGAGATATTAAAAATGTAAACTGAGAAAACTCAGTGATTGGATGTAGAGAGAAAAATTAGAAAGAATTGGAGGATAATGCCCAGATTTCTATTTTGGGCATTTAGATAGATAGATAATGATAAGATGTAGAACACACAAAGACAAGTCATTTTGGTGGTCGTGGGAGGAGAGATAAAAGCTGTTTAATTTAGTACACATTGAAATTGAGATGCTTACGGGACATATAAATGCAGATAATCAGCAGGAGGTTATATATTGCACATACAAATCTAGAACTCCATAGGGAGAGCTGAGCTGGAAATAAATATTGGAGAGGCAAAACTGAGTCAGGTGGGAAATGAGTGAAGGCAGATAATTTCCCAGGTGAATGTATAAGAGAAATGAGCCCACAGTGGAACGCTGAGGAGCACCAACATTTAAAGCATAGAAAGAAAGAGATGCTTCTAAAGGAGACATGAATGTAAATTCCACGAGGGTAGAGGGTAGGATATTTAGGTATGTTTTGTTCACTACCATATCCCCAGCACCTTGAAGGAGTTCCTGGCACATACTTGGCACTCAATATCTGTTGACTGACTGAATGAATGACAGAAAGAAACAGTCATCAAAAAGGTAGTAGGAAAAACCAAGAGAATTGGAATAAGGGGAAGAGAGCATTTCAAGAGGCATGGTCAACAGTGTCAAAAGTAAAAAAAAAAGAAAGAAAAAGTTGAATATATAAGCCAGATGATTTAGTGTCCATTCACAAAAGAGGGAGCTCACCAACTGTTCCTCAGGCTTGACTCCTGGTTCACAGAGGGCCAAGGGCCTCTCCTGTTCATCTTCAGGTAAGGATCCATTGAGTAGTAAGGCCTGAATAACCACACAGCAGAAAGAAACTTAATTCCCCATCAGATGACTTAGCTCTGACAATGTTTAATTTTATACTTGAGCCCTGTGATCTTGGAAAACATTGAAGATTAAGAAACCTCCCCCCCTTGGTGTTCTGGAAAAGGGCTTACTGCAAAGAATCACTCTTCCCCATAAGACTTAGATAAGACACACAGATGCCCCCTTGTCTACCTGTGACAAGGTAAACCACAGACCCTCCAAATTCCCATTCTTTGCCTCATAACTGATTAACTGAGCTGCCTATCCTCACTGATCAATCAAAATGCTTGTTAACAGAACTTTGGTTAAGCCTCTCTCCTTCCTCCAGGTCTCTGAACTTTGGCCTACCCCTCAGCCTGAGCCAGCATACAACCCCTCCCTAAAGGCCCTTCCCAGAAAATAGGCCGGCCTCAGTGCAAATCATTCTCTGATCTACTAACTGATCACAAGACACCCTTTCATCCCACTTCCCCACACCCAGTTCTTTCTACCCTTGTCTACACCTCTCTCTCTCTAAAAGAAAAGCCTTTCTGCCCAACTCTTGAGACACTTGCTGATCTTCTGGTCAGAGCATTCTCCCTGGTGCAATAGTCCCTTCTTCTCCTTTTGAATAAAGTCTCTCTTTATTAAGTCTGGATTTGTTTTTTATTTGACAGCTCAGAGTTGGACATGGAGCTCACCCCAAATTGAAATCACAACCCAGCTTCCTCTAGAAATCTCCTTGGCAATTTGATTGGTGGTTTACTGGATGTAGAGAGAAGAATGAGAAAAGATTCAAGGCGGATGGCCAGATTTCTGTTTTGGATACTTAGGTAGATGCATGAAACACAAAAGGACAAGCAGTTTTGGTTGTGGGTGAGGGGAGAAAAAAAGCTGTTTAAATACCTCTATTGCTTAGATGGAGTGCTGGTGGTGCAGTGTTTAAGAGATCAGCTGCTAACCAAAAAAGTTGGCAGTTCAAACCCACCAGCCACTCCTCGGAAACCTTATGGGGCAGTTCTACTCTGTCCTATAGGGTCGACTGCAATGGGTTTGTTTTTGTATTGCTTAGATGGAGCCTCTGGCTAATACAAATGGTAAACACCCTGAGCTGCTAACCGAAAGGTTGGAGGATTGAGTCCACCAACAGGGGCCTTAGAAGAAAGGCCTGGTGGTCTAACTCCAAAAAATCAACCATTGAAAACCCTACGGAGCACAGTTCTACTCTGACACACATGGGGTTGTCATGAGTTGTAACTGACTCGATGGCAACTGGTACTGGTATTGCTTCCAAAAACCTGTTGCCATAGAGTCGATTCTGACTCATAGTCGGACCCTACAGAACAGAGTAGAACTGCCCTATAGGGTTTCCAAGGCTGTAATCGTTAGGGAAGCAGACTGCCACATCTTTCTTCCTTGGAGCGGCTGGTGGGTTTGAACCATCAACCTTTCAGTTAGCAGCCAAGCACTAAACCACTGCACGACCAGGGCTCCTTCTGGTATTGCTTAGATACATCTAATTGCAAATCTGGGGACCATCTGGAATTCTTTTTGCCACGGCCCATGCTCTAGGCCTCTTTCATCTTTTGGGACATACACGAATCCTCTGCTCCAAAGTTCCTTGGCCCCAGAAGAAAATCTAAAAACAAACCTTCCTTTTAGAAGTGACAGAACACACTTCAAACCATAGCTGCTCGGACTGAATTTTACCAGATGGAGAGTGAGCTAAAAGCAGTGTGACATTATCAAGGCTTAGGAAAGTTTATTATAATGAACTATTTGGAATACCACTGACTTGGGTTTGTTTGATTTTTGTTTGTTTTAATAATTCTGCATTTTTACTCCCAAGGCAGCCTAGACAGAACAAGAAGGAAAACATCTATAGAGATGTCCTCATTCATTTCATCTCCCCATACCAGACTTTGTTTTTATTAGAATATCAGTAGTGGTGGGGTGATGGGGGGGAACAGATTTACTGTAAAGCTAAGGAAGCTCAAGCTTTAGAGTCCCTCATTTGTTCTGTTCCCTTCCTAGACCCTACACCTAATATTGTCTTCAGAGTTTTATAATTTATTCTTAAAGAAGGTCCCCCAAATTGCATATGCTGTAGAACCCCCAAAACTTGGATCCACCCCTACAGGTAGGTATTATGAGACCTATCAGCTCAGTGTAAGATTTTTAAAACTGTGTCCCCATTTTATACCATGATTTTGCCACAATTCAATCAAAAGAGAAGAATTACAGAGGTCAAATTCCGTTTCAACAAATATAACACAAATTCTATCACAAATGTTAGTATAAAAAGAACATTTTTCAGTCCAGTCAATGGTTGCTCTACCAAGCACTAATTAATAATTTCATAAACTAAATGTATTTGGTTATGCCATGGGGCTGGGGTGAAGAGTGCAGACATATAAAGAGGCTCAGGGCTGCAGGGAGCTAAGGGAGAGCAGCATTACTGAAATATCAACTCTAATAGCAATTTGTTCACCCAGCTGTAACTAAGGCATACTAAAAAGTCAGAAATCCTGGGTGTAGCTTAGCATGCAACTTGTTCATCAAAGAGTTAAGAAGCCCAGAGGACACTGTGAGCCCTTTTGTATTCTACAATGGAACTGAATTCTCATTGTGATCATGTGGCTGTGAATTAAAATGCCTCTGTTTGCAGGGAATATTAGGATGCTGACTTTCTGCCTGTCAATTCTTTTCTTTTTCTGTCTAATCTGCCCTCGGATTTCTCCCAGACCGAGACATGCAAACCAAACTAAGAGTCAAACTGATGGATATCTGTGTTCATATAATGCAAATTATCCTGGGAAAAACCCGGTTGAGTATAATCCCAAAGTTCTCCAAGGAGTATGTCCTATTAAAGCATAGCTTGAAAAAACATTCCATTAAGGTACTCCTTAATGGAGTCAGAGAAAAGGGATCTAAATGGCCTTACAAGATTGTCGTTTTTAAAATACAGAGCAAATGGAAAATCAACTCTCTCCTAGGGAATGCTTAGGCAGTAAACATTTCTCCAACCCTTCTCAGTTCCTGGGGCATACATTACGCAAATTGTTCTACCACAGCACCAATCTCCTTTTTTCTTTAGGAGCCCTTTGTGTCCCCACCCTGTTGCTGGCTGGCTGGGAGCACGCCCTCCATCGCCTGGCGGCTGCCTGAGCCACACACATAATGTGGGCTTTGTTTACGTGTCCATAAATATTTGACAATTCAGAAGCAGTGCAGTTCCCGGTACAAAGAGGAAGGAATATTCCTAGCAATTTCAGAGTCATCAGCATACTACAAGGGGTCCCCTCAAACAGGGACAGAGAGGGGACCAGGGGGGATCATTCAGGGTGGGAATTATGTCAAGTGGGTCAACCCGTCCCTGAGGGAGACTGGCCAAGCCAGTGCTGCAGGTATAAGAAAAACTGAAGGGCTTTGTTGCTCAAGGAAAACCTCTTCTAGCTGATCAGTATGTCTTGGCATCTACTTGCAAATGCATTAGGAGTGAGCCAAGTCCCTTAGCTGGACTCAAATGGAACCTGGTATGACTAACTAGCTCTTGTTCCTTTCCTGCTGGAGAATTTGTAGGAGAAAACCTCTGACTATTCACAGTGCCATCTTTGGTGAAAGCTGCAATTGCAGGTCTGTTAGCGGCGTACAAGGGAGAAACCCACCTGTGAAGCAGAGAGCCAGAATAAGTCTTTGGTAGGGGTCAATAATGGCTCCTGGGCTTGCTGAAATCTTAAGAGCTGTGCTATAAACAAGAGTCCATCAAGTCCATTTAGGAGTACTCACATATAAGGCATTTTCTGTTCTTTGTGTACCAACTCCTTTTATCTAAACTCCCTGTTCCACTCTGCCCTCATACACAACAAAAATCAGTTTATTTTCAATTGATGAGAGTGATTTAAATATAATAATCAGTACACCAGGACAAACGAAGTACAAGCAAAAGAGCTACCTGTAGTCCTGATATCATTTTCTTTGCTTCCTCCATTTCTTTTTCTAAATGTTCTTGTTGTTCCAAAAGCTGTTCTTCCCATGAGGTCTCCAAGTAGGTTCCTGGGCTCCCTGGTCGCCAGTCTCGGAATACTGGAGAATCTATCTCCTCTACAAAATGACAGCAGGGAGTAGAGTTCATGTTGATGGAAACTGAATTTCCAGCAGAAAGCGTTTACAGGTTCAGGTCACCTGCCTTCTGAACCTGTCCTCCTGACACAAACTGGACTCTCCACTAGGGGGTGTTGTGGGGCATAAAAGAATTGGCTGTCAGGTCCAGGCTCACAGAAGCATCAGTTACCCTGTTAGGGAAATCTATCCTCTTTAGAACCCTTAGGGAGCAATAAGACTCCCTCCTGGGCCAAGTCTTGGTATAAGACACATAGATTTTACTCTTAATTCTCTAGAACTGGGATTTCCAGAGCCTGATTTTACCAGGTACGAAGAGAGGAGTTATCCTGTCAGATGCAATGAACACAAAATTCCTCTTGGTTACTCTGGAGCATTAGAGGGGAGACTTCAATTCAATACTCCTTTGACCATTCAGTCATAACAACGGAACCCCTTGTCGCATATAGCATTGTGTGAGTCACACAAGAAACAAACCATCTAAAGCATACTTGCCCAGGTTGTTAGTCTCTCCCGCTAGTTTTGTTTACTTACCTCTACAGTCTCTTTGCTCTGGTTTCTCATCTATTTTATCCTATCTAACTGTATGCACAGCCATTTCAAATACTTGATGGACAATAACAGGATAAATTCCTTGAGTAAGTTTCTTGATCCATGGAACAAGTATAATCCCTCTGGGTTGTTGTGAAGATCAAATGAGGTAACTTATGTGCACGGCCTGTGGTACGCGGCACAGAGCAGGCACTCAATAAATGCTCTCCGTCTCCCTCCCCAGGGCCCTGGGAATTTCTGACTGACACTCTGGTTCTAATGATGGGCTAACAGGGGTGCAGAGTAAGGAAGAATTTAACTCCAGTTTTTCTTCTGAGGGCTTTAGCGTCACTATACCCTTTACAGGTGAATAAAACTTCATCTAAATCACATGCTTTGCTTCTTCCATACACCCTTCATGTTTATATAAGAAAAAGGAGAGCAGCTGAGACAGATTAAGGAGAACTCAAAGGAGCCCTGGTGGTGCAACAGTTAAGTGCTTGGCTGCTAACTGAAAGGTTGGCAGTTTGAACTCACCCAGTGGCTCCACAGGAGAAAGACCTAGCAATCTGCTCCCATAAAGATTACAGCCTAGAAAACCCTATAGCAGTTCTACTCTGTCACATGGGGTTGCTATGAATCAAAACTGACTCAACGACACCTAACAAGAACAACAAGGAGAAGTCTAAACATAGGGAACTCATGGTCCCTTCTATACCCCCTCATACCAAGCCTGATGTAGACCTGCTCTCTATTGTACGTTCATAGGCACTTCAGCTCATACTATACATTCCTGGCACCAACTATTTGCATAAAACAGGAATAAAAATTGTTTACTTAAGTAAGGCTTCTAACTGTTCCAAAGTCATTTCCTAATTCATAGGCAGCCAGCTGAGGAAGGGCCTGTCTAGGCTGCTGCAAGATTTCTGACAGCTAGGACATCAGAAGTGGCATTCTGCAAGAGGATAGCCACATTAATTAGCCCCAAAGGCATTAGAATCCTCTAGAGCTCACCCTGCATGTATAGACCATAGACAGGGAGAAGGCTAGGGAATTTATAGGTGGATAGTCAGGACTCCCAAACTCTTTAATCTGAGGTCTATTCCCTGAGCCAACTTGGGCAGGCTGATAGACAGTACCTGTTCTGTTCTCTATTCCTTCAGAGGGGATAATCACAAAATCCACCTTCTCCTCTGACTGAGTTATAATGGATTCACTCTTTGCACTGTGGATTGGACTAGGTGAAGTCAGGCTGTGATAGAAGGAAAAGAAAAGAAAAAAAATAGTTATTATGAACGGTTGTTTAGAAGCCAACTTTCATAATTTATCCCAGATACACATTCTTATTTATCTTACTCCTAATGCCTAACACAGCACTTGGCCCACAATAAGAACAAATATTTGCTGAATGAATGAAATGAATTTTGAATGAATGAAATACCCTGGCCTAGGATGTCTTTTCCACACCAAGGCTGCCTTTAAGCCTAATTCATTGAGGAGAGACTCATTCATCAAAAGGATGGGTAATCTAGCATTTAAAGAACTCAAGTTTTGTTTTGTTTTATTTTTAATTCCCATCACCACCAGCTCCACCACCACCACCCCCAGCCTCAGTTCAGTGACTAATAGGAGTATAGGAGTATTTGTCTTAGTAGCTTTGGGAGCTGGAAGGAAATTCTGTTTGCAAAAAAAAAAAAAAAGTCTGTTTCCAACACAGAGATGAGTAGAACCAGGAGAGTGACCATGGCAGATCAGCTCTAGGTTGATCCCAGAGAGGACAGGAAGAAGGGCATTCATAGGGGAGAAATCACTGGAGTGTGTATCATGTCAGGCTAGATAAGGAGAAGGATAATACATCAAAAGCGGAAAGACCTGCTAGAGGATAGTAAAGGCAACAGCCATTTACTTGATTTACTCCCATCAGAGCTATTTATATCTCTGCCAGAGTATGTTCCAACTGTCATCAGAAACCATCTCAACAATTCTTAAGTTCTCAATATGACTGCTATCCTTAGAAGGAATTGCTCAATTTTCAAGGACTCGGAATTTTACATCTCCCCAGCTATAGCAAATCTACAAATCAGGATGGGTATGTGAGGCTGACACTTCCATCTGATAGGGGGAAAGGAGTCTGTCTGAAGAGCCATTTTTCTTTGTGCCGCACCTTGAGAACACGAGCACTGAAACAATCTCAGGGGCTGTGGGGTCTGCAGGCCCAGCCCCCTCTCAGAAATTCTTTCCAAATCCATCACCCAGACAACAGTGGAAGTGTCTAGGATTCACTGACCCACTTAATGTGCCCCTGTAGTCTCCCAGGCTAATCCCACAGCCACCATGATCAAGAGTTAACATTTCATCTTCCTAGAAACCAGTAAAAACCAGAGCCAAGCATAGTGGTGGTAGTCAGAAACTTCAAAACCTCTGAAACAGCCTAAAGACTAGTGTTGCATTCTCCCAGGTGTTTTAAAGGCTTGGTGGGAATGACCTCAACCAGTAACGTGTTCTCTTCCTTATTAGAACCACAGAATTTTTTTTTTTTTTTGTACTATAGAAGAAGGTTTACAGAACAAACTAGCTTCTCATTAAACTATTAGTACACATATTGTTTTGTGACATTGGTTACCAACCCCACAACATGTCAACACTCTCCCCATTACCAGCTTTCCTGTCCCCTCCTGCCTTCTAGTCCTTGCCCCTGGGCTAGTGTGCCCCTTTAGTCTCATTTGTTTTATGGGCCTGTCTAATCTTTGGCTGAAGGGTGAACCTCAGGAGTGACTTCATTACTGAGTTAAAAGAGTGTCCAGGGGCCATACTCTCAGGGTTTCTATAGTCTCTGTCAGAACCAGTAAGTCTGATCTTTTTTTGTAAGTTAGAATTTTGTTCTACATTTTTCTCCAGCTCTGTCCGAGACCCTCTATTGTGATCCCTGTCAGAGCAGTCGATGGTGGTAGTCGGGCACCACCTAGTTGTGCTGGACTCAGTCTGGTGGAGTCTGCAGTACTTGAACACCATAGAATTTTTTAAACAATTTTTTTCTTCTTCAAATTAAAGGAAGTCACTTAACCATCTTACAGATCTACTCTCTGGACTGGCAAGAAGGGCAGGGAGTGGAAAGAAGTATTCTTCAGAAATGGGGATTGCTTTATAGAGCTCTGTTAGCCATCTTTCACAACTAAGGCAATCTGCCTTCCAGGCCAATATGAATTAGCTTCTGGAAAAGCACTCGTCTAAGGTGGTGGTGGTGTTGTTATTGTTGTTAGGTGCTGTTGAGTTGGTTCTGACTCATAGCAACCCTGTGTATAACAGAATGAAACACTGCCCAGCCCTGCACCATCCTCACAATCCTCGCTATGTTTGAACCAACTGTTGCAGCCATTATGTCAATCCACCTCGTTGAGAGTCTTCCTCTTTTTCGCTAATGCTCTACTTTACCAAGCAAGATGTCTTTCTCCGGGGACTGGTCCCTCCTGATAACAAGTCCAAAGTACGTCTTAAGACAAAGTCTTGCCATCCTCGCTTCTAAGGAGCATTCTGGCTATACTTCTTCCAAGACATATGTGTTCGTTCTTCTGGAAGTCCATGGTATATTCAATATTGTTCGCCAAAACCATAATTCAAAGGCATCAATTCTCCTTCAGTCTTCTTTACTCATTGTCCAGCTTTCACATGCATATGAGGGAACTGAAAATACACTATGGCTTAGGCCAGGCAATATGTGTCGGAATCTATTCAGCAGCAACGGCTTTGGTTTTTTGGTATGGGTCGGGCACACCTTAGCTCTAAGAGTACTGTGTCATTTATAAGGAAAATAGATTTATGACTGATCAGACACCTGCCTTCTTACAGAAATGGGGATTCAAGTGCAGAAAGAGGCCTGCAACAGCTGCTCCTCTTTGAAGACAAATAAAACAGCACTTTCTCAGCTGACAAGGTGCTATGGATTACATGTTCCACTGCCTGCTTTTGGCTGGACCACAGTGGCTATGTGTGAGACGAATAGGGGGGCGGTGCTAGTGTGAACTTAGGATGCTGGAAAACTGGTTTCCTAAAAGCATAGCTCTATTTCCACAGACGCATGCCCAGCTCCACCTTCTCCCTCCTAAGTGAGCTGTCTCCCATATAAGGGCAGAAGGAGGCGGATGTCTGGATCTCCAACCCCGTTGGGGGAGTGGCACAGCAGCCAACGGAAAACAACATTTCTTTCTTGAATTGAGGCTGCCAGTCTAAGAGGCCACATAGAGCTAAGACCATGAGACTAGAGGCCAAGTGAAAAGATAAAGCACCTGAGGAATAAAAATCCTGAGGCAACACGTTGTGAGAGGAGGCATCTGCTTGCCTCCCTAAGAAGCACCTCATGGATGAGGAAGGAGCTTTAAATCCTATGCCTCAAGTCAGAGGAAAGTATTTAATGCAATTAATTATAAGGCTTAGACTCCTCCCTGATTAGCTTAAAGGCCCTATTTTATAAACAAGTAATCCCCTACTTGCCATGATAATCCTCTCAGGGGTCAGGGAATGACTGATTCCAAATCGGGTCAGACTGATACGTTTCTTTCCTCCCAAAGGTTTAACATCTCTCCAATTATCAGACAAGCAATCCCCCAGCAAAGATCCTTCCAAATTAGACTGGAGTCAATTTTTAAGAAAATGGGTAACAGGCAATTAGGAAGAGAATCCTGTCCTCTGGGAAGTACCCTCCCTTAGCAGAGACACAGAGTAAAGGGTCCCTCCTTCCCCTATGCTGGCTCAGCTTCCTAACCCCACTGTATGTTATAGTGATCATCCTAGGCCAGCAGCCTGTGGTCTCCAGCGTATTGCGGGCACCCATCCCTGTTTGTCTCTGGCCAACAGCATTCCACAGTCCTGGCCCTGCTCCCCACCCATGCCCCCACCTCCAAAGCCAGTGTGGTCTCAGCTCACCATTTGACTTGTGTCCCTCCCATGGTCCCTCTCTTGGCTCCGGCTTCAGCAAACCTGCTTCCCTGGGTGAAGTGGCAAGCTCAGAGTCACATCGTTCCCAAATTCGGGCATGCCTGTCCACGATGGGGCCCAAAGAACGACTCCACGGGCAAGCTAACTACAGAGCTACTTGTTCCAATCGCGGGAGAAAGCAGGCCGGACAGAGAGCCAGGCGTCTCGCCCCAGAGATGGGGATGCTCCCGCGTCTGAAGCGTGCTGTCCCGGCAGCTCAAGCACTGCAGCAGCCCAGCCTCGGCGGAAGCCGCCACCTCTCGCAGCCTGCCGGTCCCTGGCAGCTGCATCGTGGTCTGTTGGGTCGCGCAGCTCCGGGCATCCCCCTAGGAGGAGGCATCTCAACCCATCTCCAAACGGGAGAAACGGTCCCGGCGGCTTCGGCTCCGCGGTGTAGTCCCCAGGGGCAAGCGTGTGGGTAATCCCAGCTCCGCGGCCGCCTCTCCCCTCCGCTCCTGTCCCCTCCCCTCCCTTCCCAGGCTGTCACACGCTGCCAGGCAGCGCTGGGCTTGGACCCAGCCCGGCGCTCCGCCCGCCAGACCACTGGAGCGCAGGGCAAAGTAAGGGGGGCGAGGGCCGGGGGACAGGGGCGGGGCCTGGGAGCACACAGGGAGCACGCGGATAGGCCGCCGCTCGCGAGAATCACAGGAGGGGTCTGGTGGTCGCTGTTCTGAGAACCCGGCGGCTGAAAACGTTGCTTTCTCTAATCCGACCCCTCCTTCGTGCACACAGAGGTCTGGGTATGTTCACCCCGAATGCGGCTCGGCCCGACTCCCCGCGGGAGGGGGACGCTGGCGGGCAGAGACTCAGGGGCTCCTCCGGAAGCCCGCTGTAAGCCTATCTCCTCCCCCCTTCCCCTCCAGCGTTTCATGTTTTCTTTTTTACCAACTGAGAATCATTTTGCTTGCATACAGTGAGAGGCTGGCCCGAGGTTGACTAGGTTTAGGAAGCAACAGGTGGGCAGGGCCCGGCCAGGTGGCTCAAGGTCAAGGGGGAGGGGGATGAGACAGCAGAGGCTATCTTTCCTGTCATCCGAGTCATTCCGCGTCCTGAGTCACAACCCGAGTCTCCTGGCCTCTTCAGGGGTCACAGAGCCATTAGGTGGGGCTCCCCCTGAGCTGGGAGGGCAGAATATGCCAGGCAGCGGTAGGAAGGCCTCTCCTTCCCCGGGGACTCACTGAGAAAAAAGGGCGCGTGAGGGGTCGGCATTGGATGAAAATGGCAACTTAAAGGAGTGAAAAACAGAAAGGGGAATGCAAACAATTCTCCTCTGACCCCTCTTCTGGAAGACTGTCTTCAGGTCCCTAATCCACACTGTCTCACAGCACCCCGGTCTGAGTCCTGCTGCCTGGGAGGAAGGAAGAAGGTGCTCTCAGGAAGAAATCTAGACTTTTCTCTTTCTCGTTCCCTCTCTCTCTAACTCTGGCAGGCACTATCAGGCTCAGAGGAGTGAAAGGCATGCAGGAAGCAATGGATCTCATTATACAGCCAAACATCCTTTGATTCTGTACCAAGTGATAGTCTAAAAAGCAAGCAAGGAAGAACTACGTAGTTCAGATTCTTGTTAAGGCACACCTATTGCTTAATTGGTATGGGATTTCCTTTTGGGAGATGACAATGTCTTGGAACTAGATAGAGGTGATTGTTGCACAACATGGTGAATGTACTAATGCCTCTGAATTGTACACTTTAAGATGGTTAATGTTTAATTTTATGCTACCTGAATTTTGCCTCAGTAAATAAATTCTTTAAAAAGCACATCTTGATGTTGAAAATCTGAACAGACCCATAACAAGAGAAGAGATTGAAAAGGTAATAAAAAAACTACCCACCAAAAAAAGCCCTGGCCCAGATGGCTTCACTGGAGAATTCTACAAAACATTTACAGAAGAGCTT
>NW_004444030.1:7834907-7847718 GCF_000243295.1 Trichechus manatus latirostris | reverse complement strand
GGTTGTTAACCAATGTCATAAAACAACATGTGTACTTCTGTTTCATGAGAAATTATTTGTTCTGTAAGCCTTCACCTGAAGTACAATAAAAAAAATAAAATTAAAAAAAAAAAAAAGCACACCTATTAGATGTGAAAAAGAAATTTGAGCAAGGTTACACTATATTAAAATGCTGGAAAGAATTCCATGTGACCTCAATAAATTCAGGAAATGGTCTTTTGAAATAGGATGCAATTTTTTTGAGGAAAAGGAATAGGAGGAAGAAAACAGACACGTAAAACACATATAAGACAAGGAACAATTAGCTAGGCTTTAGAACAGACTAAGGTGGGTTGGAGTAGGAGATAAAAGTCATAAGTATAAATTAAATCTGATTCAGCAACAAAATGAAGTTAGTAAATAAATTAATATGATCTGGGGATATGTTTTTAGAAGCATGATTGACATGAACCAGAAAAGTCAACTTTTTCTGCCATTACGCTTGTTATTAAGAAGCCCTGGTGGCTCAGTGGTCAAAGTGATCCATGGCTAATTGAAAGGTCGGCAGTTCAAAACCACCAGCAGCTTCACTGGAGAAAGATGTGGCAGTCTGCTTCCATAGATATTCACAGCCTTGGAAACCCTATAGGGTCGCTATGAATTGGAATCGACTCTACAGTAGCGGGTTTTTTGCTTATACTTGTTATTGATCAGGCTTTTATTAAAGCACTGTGTTTTGGTCACTGCACTTGGCTCTAAGAGATTCACAAGCATCATTAGCCCACTCAAGTACATACTTATCTACCACAAATCCCAGCTCTATAAATGAAGGCTGGAAACATTCCAATGCTCGCAGACAACTTTGCTTAATTTTCTCTCTTGCTATAAGCTTTATACAGCCTTCTGAGGCAATAACTCAGAGTTACATTCAGGCTTTATGACAGTATAACAGAACTGGATGTTATAAACTCTGGCAGCTCATGTGCAAATACCAGTACCACTGGGCTGGGCCCCCACAGGTCCCAGTCATGCCCCCATGTGGTCAGAGCTACGCACTGGCACTGTGGCTCTGCACCAAGCTTCCGTCCATATATGAGAAATTCCCCAGCCCCCTAGCCCATCCTCCTGCCAGCACAAAACCACAAGGCAGTGGTGAGGGCTACCCCTTTAAAGCCAAATGTAAACTGAAGGAAAGAGAGGGCTTAGGTGCCTCATTGCTTATTGTGTTGCTATTTCAAGCTGAGAACCCTGAGAATCCCTGGGGATTCAGCTTTTAGCCAGTAAAGAATTTTACTTTCAGCTTTACGTGGTAAAGAATCTAAGGCCACAATTACCTGGAGCAGCTGGACTCAGACGGGGACCTTTGCTGCCCTTCATACTGCTGCACCAGGGCTCGCACGCTCCAGTATGGATTCTCAATCTCCTCATCCACGCTGCCGTTCCTTAAGTCAGAGGGCATGAGCAAAGAAGAGGGTGTCAGTCCTACAGTGCAGGTCAGTTCAATAAGTACTGATAGACTGCTACTCTGTGAAGTGCTCTGGATACAAAGATGAAGAAGGCAAAGCTCTTGCCTTAAAAAGACCTTAAAAACTGCTAGGGAATGTCATTGAATTGTACATGTAGAAACTGTTGAATTGGTGTATGCTCTGCTGTGTATATTCTCAACAGCAACACTGAAAAAAAAGCCAAACCCATTGCTGTCGAGTCAATTCCAACTCATAGCGACCCTACAGAACAGAGTAGAACTGCCCCATAGGGTTTCCAAGGCTGTATGTAATCTTTACGGAAGCAGACTGCCACATCTGTCTCCCGAAGAGCGGCTGGTGGGTTTGAACGGCCAACCTTTCAGTTAGCAGCTAAGCATTTTAACCAGTGCACCACCAGGGCTCCTTAAAACAACAAGCAAAAAATTTAAAAATTATATTTTTAAAAAAACTCATAGGGAAGATAGACACAAAAACAAGTAATTTCACCAATCCGCACACCTCAGGTGGCACTCTGCCTCAGCAGACACATAACCCCAAAGCATTTCCTGCCATGACTCTCCAGGACAGCCTGGCCTTCTGGGTACATTCCAGGGTAAAGGCTTCCCCAGTGAACTGGCACACTGCCCCCACAGATCTCCCAGTGAAGAAAACACACAGTACCAAAGGCATGTATTTAAAATTCTGGCCACCAGAGTAAAAAATTACACATGTGATTCCTTTAATTTCTGCTAAATGCAAAATAAACATCTCTAGAAGAAGGGGCTTTCGTCTTTTGGAGTGCCTTCCCCACCTCCACTCTATGTTCTTTTCTGCAGTGTAGGGGCTGTTTGGGTGGTATTTCCATCTAGTGCACTGTATCATTAAGAGCAGTATCAGAGAGAGGAACTAGTTCCCCATCCCCAGACTTCTACCCTTACCTCTGTCTGTATCGAAACACATCCCGTCCTGACCGTGACATGTCATGACACACATCGGCCAGAGCAGCAGCTGCCCCCTGGGCCACAGCAGTGGCACAGTGTGGTTGGTGACTCTGCAGAGGGGTGCTGGAGTCCCGTCCTTGGCTCACCATCCTGCTAGAGCCAGGTTTGAAATGCGCTGCCAAGGCAAGCACCAGCCTCATGATAGACTTGAGGTTTCCTTCCACAATATCTGGGGGACAGAACACACCGGGAAGGCAGAGGGCTGAGGGCTCACTCATTCATTTAGGACATATTTCCTAGTGATATACTTAAGCCAGGCAGTCAAGGTCTCTGTCCTCACAAAACTCTGTTCAACAAAGGAGACAGAATATTAAAAGGTACAAGGATATTTTACAATAGGAGAAGTACAGGATTCTGTAGGAATTCAGAGTAGAGGCAACCTATCCAGTCTAGAGGGCTCAGGCAGGGATTCCTAGAGGAAGTGAGTTCTAGACTAGGACTTGACTGATGAATAGTGGTTCATCAGATGAGGGAACAGAAGGAAAAAGAGTATTCTGGGAAGAGGGAACAGCAGGTGTGAAGGTCTAGAGGTGAGAGACAGTATGATATAGTAGAGCTGCACTGTCCAATATGGTAGCCTCGGGTCACATGTGCCTACTGAGTCTTAAAACATGGCAAGACCAAATTGAGAGGTGCTCTAAGTGTAGTACTTAATTTGCACACACACAAAAAAGAAGGCAAAATTTCTTATTAGACTTAGTACAAAAAATAGAATGCAAAATATCTCAGTAATAACTTTTCATATCTACATGTTAAAATAATATTGTGTATATACTGAGTTAAATAAAATATATTTAAAATATAGTCAAGTTAATTTAATCTATTTCTTTTTCCTTTTTCTATTGTTGTCATTGTTGGGTGCCATTGAGTCGATTCTGAGTCATAGCAAGCGACCCCATGTGACAGAGTAGAACCGCCCTGTGGGGTTTCCTAGGCTGAAATCTTTACGGAAGCAGACTGCCAGGTCTTCTCCTGCAGAGCCATGGTGGGTTTGAACCACCGACCTTTTGGTTAGCAACCAAGCACTTAATCATTGTGCCACCAGGGTTCCTGAATGCAGCTATTAGAAACTTTTAAATTACATATGTCACTTGCATTACCTATGTCACAGTGCTGTGGTAGAGGAACTGAAAGAAGGTCAGCGTAGCTAGAACACAGAGTGCAAGGGGAGAGCAGGGCAAGGTGAGGCTGCAGGGGAATGAGTCAGAGGTCAGGTCACAAGGACATGTTAAACCACACAAAGGACTTTGGATTTTATCCTAACAGCCCTCAGATGCAAAGAAGTGGCATGAGCAGAAAGGTCATTCTGGCCGCAGTGTGGAGAGCAGACATGAAGGGAAAAAAAGCTGATGCAGCGGGACTAGTTAGGAGGCTGCTGCACTTCTCCAGGTAAAAGGCAGTGATGTCCTGAATGGCACTGTTCTCCAAAAATAGCTGACTTTAATAGCCTACTCCACATGGGGACCAGATCAGAGATACTACGGCACTTTAAATTTTGCCCTAGAAAAACAAAGGAATGCAGGCAGAAGCAGTATGATAGGTCTGGTGAAAGTTAATGTAAGGAAATTGGTAAAATTCTATCTTTTTTTTCAGTTTCATAGCCTTTTAAAATATGCAAGGCTTGCAAAAGGAGTGATTGATACCTTTTATAGGGTACTGCCAACAGTCGGTATCTGCCCCATCTGGGTGAACGCAACAGAGAGAGCACTAATAATCCAACATGAAAGGCAGACCCTCCCCCACCCCCATTCTCATCAGACTCCTGGACAATGCCCAGAAGCTGAAGCTGAAGCAGAAACAGCAAGAAGACTGAGGAGCCTGTGCCCTCCGAGGACATCTACACAGTTCCTTCCTTGCAGCCTGGGCTCAAAATGGACTGGGAAGTGTCCTCTTATGGGCTGGCAATGTGGCTACAGAAGAGGCCATGTGCAAAGGTCACAGAGCCCCTTTCCTCCTGCCTGGAACGTTCTGTCATGTCCAAAACATGCTATAAAAAATTTTTATTTCTGGAAAACTTCATGGAAAAAATATAAGCTATGACAGGTTTGAAATAATACTCATCATGAAACCCAAAGAACTTGAAAAATAATCTACATTTTTGTTAAGTGAGACATTCTAAAATTAATATACCAATTTTGTAATTTCTTCTCTAACCATTCATTTTACTACACACACTCAGAGCAAACCTGAATTCACTAGAAATGAATAGAGATTTCTGTCTCCACCCAGGTTTCCAAAGCACTCAGAATTTGATAATCACTCACCCTGAGAGGATAACTTCCTTTATGGGAAAATGATATGAGGCAATGGGACTCATTCTACTCCAATCTACCCAGGACCCTTCACTACACAACCAAGGTTTGTTCTGAGGCTGGCAGTCACTGGCTAAAGCTGAGTGTACCACCAAGAACGTGATGAAGCACTGACCTTTAGCAGAAGTCTGGTGCATACGAATCTTTTTGGAGGCCACAAACTGTAGCACTTTCTCCACATTATTCTTCATCTCCTGTTGGTTACTGGGACTCAGCTGTACCCCACTCAGCTTTTCTCCTGCTGTTAGGAGAGAAAAAACATATGAACTTATAGGGATGGAAATCATCAAAGTTTCATAGGGGCCAGACACAGAGGAAGGGGGTATTTGATATGAACACTAAATTACATATAAATATGCAAAGTGAGTTAAGCACTGGTGTTTGTAGTTTGGATGGGGAATAGAAAAATGAAAGCCTTTTTTGGAGCCTTCAAAAATTTCAAATATATACCCAGGGGCCTATGAAATTGCTGTGTGTACATTTATTCATTCAATGAATATTCACTGAGCATCCACTGTGTGCCAGGCACTGAGAGACAACAGTGAACAAGACAGACAAAGCCCCTTCCTGCATAGTTCACATCCTAGTAGGGGTGACAGATAACGACCAAGGTAACAAGTAAATGTCTAAGATAACTTCAGGCAGTAATAAGTGCTGTGAGGAAAAATAAAGCAGAGTGATTACGGCCTCTCTGATAATATACTTGGACAGAGACTTGAATAAAATTTTTAAAAATTGCCGTCAAGTCAATTCCGACTCATAGCGACCCTATAGGATAGAGTAGAACTGCCCCATAGGGTTTCCAAGGAGCAGCTGGTGGATTCGAACTGCCAGCCTTTTGGTTAGCAGCCAAGCTCTTAACCGCTGCGCCACCAAGGCTCCTTCAGTGGAGTAGTGGGATCAAAAGCCTGATAAGGGTGGATCAAAGAAAGGACAAGAAATAAGGAAGTGACTTCAGTCAGTATGGACACATCTATTAAGAAGTTTTTCTACATAGCAAAGTCATAATAGAACGCAGAGTTTAAGTACTTGGGTTTTCAAAAGCTAAGAAGTTTCCTGAACACAACCAAACACTTTGAGGGACAGAGTAGCAGGGGCGAGGGTCTGGGGACCACGGTTTCAAGGGACATCTAGGTCAACTGGCATAACAAAGTTCATTAAGAAAATGTTCTGCATCCCACTTTGGTGAGTGGCATCTGGGGTCTTAAAAGCTTGTGAGCAGCCATCTAAAATTAAGCCAAGGAGAATGAAGAACACCAAAGACACAAGGAAAATGTTAGCCCAAGAGACCCGGCCACATAAACCAGAGACTGCATCAGCCTGGGGCCAGAAGAACTAGCTGGCACCCGGCTACCACCAGTGACCGCCCTGACAGGGATCACAACAGAGAGTCCCTGATGGAGCAGGAGAAAAGTGGGGTGAAGAACTCAAATTCACATAAAAAGACAAGACTTAATGGTCTGACTGAGACTAGAGGAACCCTAGATTACATGGCCCCTGGATTCTTTGTTAACCCAGAACTAAAACCATTCCCAAAGCCAACTCTTCAGACAAAGATTAGACTGGACTATAAAACATAATACGCATGAAGAGCATACTTCTTAGTTCAAGCAGATACACAAGACTAAACGGGCAGCTCCTGGCTGGAGGCAGGATAAGAAGGCAGAAAGGTATAGGAGCTGGTTGAATGGACACGGGAAACATGGGGTGGAAAGGGGGAGTGTGCTGTCACATTATAGGCATTGCAACTAGGGTCGCATAACAATATGTGTATAAATTTTTGTGAGAAATTAACTTGAGCTATAAACTTGCACCTAAAGCACAATTAAAAGAAAAAAGAAAAACTTGGGTTTTGGGAGAATAAGAATACATACTCATAATTGCTTATATATGCATTGAATATCTCTGAAAAGAAATCCATGAAACTGCTAACATAGAACAGGTAGCTGGCGGGGTAGGGGTGGGGGTGGGGAGCAGAGTCAAAAAAAGCCTTTTGACTTTTTACTCTTTTCGTACCTTCTGGATTTTCCACCAGTCCAAGCATATACAAATAAATAAAAAAATTAAACTTAAAAGTTTAAAATGGGCTTTGGAATTAAAGCCAATCTAGGTTTGTACCTCTGTTTTGCCACTTATACACCCACTCTTCACTTATCAACATGGTTAGGTTCCAAAGACCAGGTCATTATGCAAATACTAGCATTATGCAAACATTGAGGATGACCACATCAGATCTAATGGAGGATGACTACATCATTACATAACTGCCAAATTACATCATTACATAACTGCCAAAACACTGAGAATCATGGCCCAGCCAAGTTGACACATAACCTTAACTATCACAGCCAGCATTATTCTCACCTCACACTGCGGTGTTCGTTACTGCCAGATGTACGTCATCAATGTGCAAAATAGTAGGATAGTAGATTTTTTACTATTGTCATAAATGCAAAATGTCAGATAATGAGATAGTGGATAAGTAAGGAGTAGGTGTAGTTATGTGACCTTGGAAAGTTGCTTAGTCTCCCTAAACTTCATAAAAATAGTAAAAGTAGTATCCATATCAAAAATAAATTAATCAACTAGCATGTTTAGCATGATGCTTGACCCATGCTAAGTACTCAATGAATGAATTTGTGTAAGTTCTCTCTTTTAAGCTTTATTTTTCTGAAAATGGGGATAATCAGTCTCCCAAGGGTATAATGATTAAATGATATTAAATGAGATATAAAGTATTCAATAAATGGAAGTTGCTATTATTATTATCATTACAAATTAATACTCTGATGGATCCATCAGTGTCCCAGTGAGGTACTAATAGATAAGTTGCGTGTTGCGAACCTGGCATCTTCACAGCTCTCACAAGCCCCATGGACTCCAAGCCACTCGGTTGACTAATATAACAGTAAAGGTTTGAGTACCTATTATGTGCCAGACACTTGGTTAGGGGTTATGGAAACAGAAAAAAATGATACCAAGCCTGCTCTTTAAGAGCTCAGTCTATACAGGAGATAGATAGGTAAACAAATAAGCACCAGAAATAATTACCATTCAGTGAGATAAATGATAACAGAGCTATGAACAAATGCTATGGAAATAAAGTGATGGTACCATCTAATAATAGAGATCAGCAACAGCTCCAGGGCTCAAGAGCAAAAGCCCTTTCATGAAGCACTGTGGTCGTATCATGTTGTTTTGTGCCATCAAGTTGATTCCGGCTCATAGTGACCCTATATGACAGAGTAGAACTGGCCAGTAGGGTTTCCCAGGCTGTAATCTTTATGGGAGCAGAACGCTAAGTCTTTTCTCCCACAGAGCCGCTGGTGGGTTCAAACCGCAGACCTTTCGGATAGCAGCCAAGCGCTTAACCACTGTGCTCCTTATTTGCTGGCAACAGACCTTTTTTTGCCTGGCTACTACTCCCCTTTCTGGCGTTGGTTTAGACATCAATTCTTTTCGCAAGCCATCCCCTCCTAAGACTGGGTTGGGTGTCCCTGCTATGAGATCCCATCCGTGCTTATCCCATCAGCATATCAGTATACTAATGAAACTGACTTCCCTATCCAGTCCTTCCAGCTAGACTGGGAGGCTCTTGAGAGCACTGACTGTGCTTATCATCCTATCCATCCCCCAGGCATAAATAAAACAGTTTCTGGCACACAATATTGATTGACTCATAAATGAATTAACCTTGGGCAAGTATTTTAAGTTTTCTCTACTTCCATTTCCATATATTTTAAAGAAGAAACAACCTGCTCTGAAGGGCATATGGAGGATAAAGAAGGTCATGTACTGGTCTATCAGAGCTCAGGGCCAACTGACCAACAATCTCGATGAGGTATGTCAGGATCACCCCATCCCGGAGATCCTGTCGCAGGTCCTGCACTGGCTTCACCGCTGGCCTCTTCTTCAGCTGTGCGTTCACCCAGGCCACATATGCCTGCAGCTGTTGCTGGAAAATGAAAGGTGGAAATAAGGGAAAGGTTCATGTCAGTCTTATCCCCTGCCCTGCACTGTCTAAAGCAGCATTTGAGATTGGGCAATGGTGGACAATCTATAGCCAGAGAGAGAAGGAGATTTTAAGGAAAGAAAAAAGATGGTAGCATGGTCAGATACTGGAACATGTTCCAAAATTCTCTAGGTTTATGCTAGTCTCTAGGGATAAGCTAACCTCTGACATTGTCACTGTAGGCACAGAGTGGCAGATGACCATTTTAATGACTGTGACTACTGCTCTCCTGGAATTTTGGGGATGAGGGTTGGGCCTAGAATCATGGCAAGTTTGGGTCACTGCTATCAGTGACCCATCCTGCTTGTCAGGAACAATCACTCATGTACCATGGGCAACATGAGTGGTGACACTCATAAGAATTGATCTTTGGGAACCAGACTAAACAATAAGCCAAGCTCAGAAATGCCTCTCCCATAGCTGCTTTCTTCAGAATGAGATTTAAGTTAAAGCATCTCATAGTCAACCCAAGATTTATTCTTCTGAGCCCATAATCCTGGGATTGATACAGAGTTAGGTTTAATCCGTGCTTTATGTTGTCAAAGAGGATCTGAGTTACCTAAACCCACACAAAGAAGGAAAAAGAGAGGCTCTGAAGACTGGGAGGTACTTTCATTTATTTTCAGATAAATCTAGGGCCCAGTATCAGATCAGGAGCCTGTCAGGCCTAGGTAGGGGCATGTAACTCATCCCAACCCTCACACCACCTTACATATTCCATGTTGTCCATTAAACAGAGGTTGAATTCAGGTATTTATTCTGACTATTTGGTCAGAAGATAGACACTAAATATCCAACTAGGACATGAACAATGTCACAGTCCAAGCAGCAGCTCTGCGTGACTTCTGTAGAAGTCCAAGACCCTGAACCTAAAACTGAAGTTCAAGGGCTAACTGTATTAAATTATAATTTGGTTAAAATATAGTTGCTTTCTAAGCCCCCAAGTACTTCCTTATAGGAGCCCTCGTGGTACGGTGGTTAAAGTGCTAGGCTGCTAATCAAAAGGTCGGCGGTTCAAACCTACCAGCTGCTCCATGGAAGAAAGATATGGCAGTCTGCTTCTGTAAAGACCACAGCCTTGGAAACCCTATGGGGCAGTTCTACTCTGTCTTATAGGGTCTCTATGAGTTGGAATCAACTGGATGGCATGTGGGTTTTTGGTTTGGTAAGTACTTCCTTAAGGAAATGATGTTGGTAATTATTCATTGATTGCTTCCTGAGCTTAAATTAAATCTTTTTTATTTTCTCTGTTAGTTTGTGGGAATAAGTAAAGTCGTTTGGAAGACAGTACTAGGCAATAATCTGTCAGCTACTGGCAAACTGCAGGAAGTGCAACGATCAGTGTGGGGGTAGAGGGAGGGGTGTAACATTTACTGAGTACTAACCATGAACCAAACACTGTTTTTGGTATTTTATACATGCTTTAATGCATCAATAAATGTACCTGGCACGGTGTCTGACACACAGGTGATGCTTACTAAATGATCATTATTATTTTCATCATCATCACCATCATCCAATTTAGTTCTCACAGAAGCACTAGAAGATAGTTATTATCTCCATTTTATGGATGAGACTCAAAGAGGTTACATACTTCTCCAATGTCCCCATAACTAGGACACAGCAGATCTGGTACTGAAACCCAGTAAACGTCCAAACATGTACCCACGGCCTCTTGCTATCCATTCTGTGGACAGTGGTGGCTGCACCTTCTGCCTAATGTGGGCCAGGCACATGTCCCCAGGGACAGGCTTAGACAGGTAATGCTCCAAGGTCTGCTCTCACAGCACAGCCAAAGCATGGCCTGCACCAGGTCAGGCAGAGACCATTCTGATCTGGAGAAAAGGAGTTAAGACCAGAAAAGGCAATGAGGGTAACAGCTGGCTCTGATTACCTGACTTATGTATAAAACTCCTAACCAATCTCCCTGTGTCTAATATTAGCCTTCTAGCCATCCTACACACATTCCTGCTTAAAATTCTTCACTGGCCTCCCATTATCCTCAAGATAAAATTCAATCTCCTTAGCTGCCATTCAAGTCCATCACACTCTAGCCCTTGCCTCCTCTCCAGCTTCACCAGCTACTGCTCTATATGCTCCCCTATGCTCAGCTCTTCCATTCAGTTCCCTGAATGTACCATGTTTTCCAGCCACTCTCCTCCTGCCCACCATCTCTTCCTAAGTCTCAGCTCAAGCATCACCAGTTCTAGGAAGCCTTCTCTGACCCCACCCTACCCACACCCACCACCACACACACAGTCCAGACTCTGATCTCTTTGAAGACTTCCTGTGTCATACAATCAGTTCAATAATAATTTATTCAGCACTGTATTAAGCTGTGAGGCTACAAAAAGCCTCATGCCCTCAAGAAGTTTGCAGTAAAGTGGGGAAGAGGAGGAGAAGCTGGCAGGCTGATGGAAACAAGTCCTATGACAGAGCGGCATAAGGTGCTAAGAGAGCACTAGCCCAACCTGAGGCTTCAGGGAAGTTTCCTAAAGGAGGAAGAGGCAAAGGGAGTGTGAGCTCAAAGACACTACGATCTGAAATACACTCTATGCAAGGATCACAACAGTTCAGAATATTACACTCAGTTATTTGTTTGAATCAAGGAACTGTTTGTCACATTTCATCAGGGTAAGACTTCAGATTATTGCAAAAGCTAATTATGCAGGGGCAGATAAGAACAAGTTTTTTTTTTAAATATTGTGGTTTTGGTGAAAGTTTACACAGAAAATTAGGTTCTCATTTAACAATTTCTATACATACAGTTCAGTGACATTGGTTACATTCTTCACAGTATATCAGCATTCTCGTTATTTCCATTTTGGTTGTTTTGTTCCCATTAATCTAGCTTCCCCGTCTCCCCTTGCCTTCTCATCTTTGGTTAGGGTAAATGTTTACCACTTGGTTTCATCTAGTTCATTATTTTGAGGAGCACAGTACTCACAGGTATTATTATTTATTTTATGAGCCAATCTGTTACTTGGACGAACGGTGACCTCTGGGAGTGGTTTGAGTTCCAAGTTTAAAGAGTATCTCAGGGCGATAGTCTCGGGGGTTCATCTAGTCTCTACCAGTCCAGTAAGTCTGACCTTTTTTTAGGAATTTGAGTTTTGTTCTACATTTTTCACCCATTCTATCCAGGACCATCTATTGAGTCCCTGGTCAGAAGAGGAACTGTCAGTAGTGGTAGCTAGGCACCATCTATTTCTTCTGGTCTCAAGGTAGATGATGTTATTGTTCATGTAGACTATTTGTTCTGTAGACTAGTTTCTTCTTTGAGTCTTTGGTTTCCTTCTTTTTCTTTTGCTCCAGACGAGTAGAGACCAATAGTTGTATCTTAGATGGCCGCTAATAAGCTTTTAAGACCCCAGACACTACTCACCAAACTAAGATGTAGAACATTGTCTTTATGAACCATATTGTGTCAACTGACCAAGTAGCTCCATGAGACTATGGTCCTAAGCCCTCAAACCTGGTAGGACCAATACCATGAGGTGTTTGGTTGTGTCTAGGAAGTATCCATAACTGTGCTCCCGTGTGCTTTATTTTACATTTGAAAATATATGCAGCACACATAAACATGTATATACATATGGCTACAGTTACACTTATACATATATATCCATATGTGCCTTCCTGTACATATTGATGCATACATATATATCTATGGAGCCCTGGTGGTGCAGTGGTTAAGAGCTACGGCTGCTAACCAAAAGGTCAGCAGTTTGAATCCACCAGCCCCACCTTGGAAACCCTATGGGGCAGTTCTACTCTGTCCTATAGGGTTGCTATGAGTCGGAATCAGTTCAACAGCAATGGGCACGGGCATATATTTATGTCACCAAACACATATTTTTGAGTTGTTATTACTTTCGTTGCAAAATTGTATATTCCCCTAAAGTTGGAGGACTCACACTACCTGACTTCAGAACCTACTATACAGCTACAGTAGTCAAAACTGCCTGGTACTGGTACAACGACAGATACATTGACCAATGGAACAGAATTGAGAACCCAGATGGAAATCCATCCACCTAC